>NW_015151524.1:228132-230606 GCF_000732505.1 Cyprinodon variegatus
CTGTACTGTTTGTTTTACCCTCGGCGCTTTCCGTAGCTTCAGGAATGCTAAGTTTGCGGGACAGTCCACAGCGTAACAGACCCGTGCTTTGAATGGGCAAAAATGGCAAGCAGACAAGGTATCCTGAATGTTTTTTTTTTAAAGTTATGCCAGAAGGCTCTCTTGACAAAACCCGAGTCGTCTGTGTGTGTTTTCCAGAAGAAACGAGCGTCTCACTGGCTTAGTGCCACCAAGACAAAGAAATGAACTAAGTCATGTGGACTGCACTGCTGCTGCAGCTCCTGTTCAGACCAAAGGAATATTAAAGCATTTTGAAAATGTTCTACATGTAAAATGTTATGTTACTGAGATGCCCTGTTATTGTAATTTCGTTTGATTTATTTATTATTTTGTGAGTAACTTAATTTCATTTGAATTAAATCTGTATTTCATAATGGAATGTGCACTTTATTTTAACAGTACATCTTTATTTTTGTCCTATGTTTGAGAAAAAACGTAAGCTTATAGAGTACTTTGAAGTACTGTTTACTGTTCTGTAGTTTTGCAAAGTTTTGATGGAAGCATAACGCCTAATTTAAAATGTAGAATTTAAACCAGGATATTTTTATTCTAGTTTCATAAAAGTGCTTGAAAAATAATGATAATTAAAAAAAAAAACTTTTTGTATAAGCAGGTGTTTTTAACATTTTTGCACAATTGCTTTTTTAAATGGCCAAATAAAATAAATTAAATAAAAGATAAAGTATGCAATTAATTTGCGATTAATCTAGAGTTAACTGTCACGATTAAAATTTGTAATAGTTTGACAGCACTTATATATATATATATATATATATATATATATATATATATATATATATATATATATATATATATATATATATATATATATATAATATGAAACACAGAAAATATGTGGGAGAGGAGGAAAGAAGACCTGGGATGGAAAGTGTCTCTTGTGTGAAGATAAGATAGATGATGGCACCGTGTCCAGTTGGCACTTTTCTGAGTAATGAGACAGAAGGACTGAATGAAGCATGAACCCGGTGGGATAGTTGGAGTTGAGGAGTGCATCATTGAACATGTTTGCAGGTTGATCGAGCAGAAAGCAGCGGGTGGTACAGTCCTTCTTTAAAGCATAGTCCTGAATGACAATTGGCCATTGCTAAGGTGTGCACAGGGCTAATGGGCTTGCAGCAGCAGAGCATCGGGGGGCATTTAAATGAGAGATGAGGGTGAATTTAGTATTTAAGTCTGAAATTTTAGCTTAAGCTTAATTTCCCACTGGCACTGAAAGTTATGTTTCATTTGCCAGTTGTTTTATGTACCGTGACTTACTGCAGCAAATATCATGAGCTATCTTACTTTTTATTAAACTATTTATGAATAAATGCTTTGATTATATCTGAAACGGATCTCTTTTTATATGTTGATGGAAAACCTGCAAAGTACTGTTTTGTACTGTTTTCAATAAGCAGAGCTTCTAAGTTAACTGTAGATCAGGGGAAGTCCATCCCTCTTTTGTTCCTGTAGGGATGCAGTCATAAAGCTAGATCAGAGCAAACCTCCACCGGGTTTAATAGATAATTAGGTTTAGTTTACAATTATTCCTATCTGAGTCAGTATTCTATTTTGCTTGTGTTAACTCACTTCTTCTGTTTCCTGTGAGCAATGGCACACCAGGTCCCAATTCTGTGCTTGGTACTGTGGCTGCTTTGAAATGAGCTTTGTACCCCCGATAGAGCGTTTTTTTAACAACTTAGTATAATTCTTTGAATAATAAATGAGTCAGGCCGACAACCCTGACCTATACTGCTGTTCTTGCCATTAAAGGACATACATACTGTCAGTCTGTATCTGCAGTTGCGCAGTCACAGTGCAGCTTGGGCTCCAATACAATTTGTTCAGTCTTTTTCTCCTCACTTGTTGCCAGGTTTTGAAGGAGTGTGTACACTGCAATTTTTTGCCTTTTTTGGGCCGATACTCCAGTCGTGTGAGAATTTTGTGATCGGGCCAACTTTCAGCCTAATTGTGCATTATGCATCATGGAGTGTATAGGGGGTAACGTGAAGCGATCAGCCTCTCACAACCACCTCCAGATCAGGAATCATAAGGTCGGGAGAAAATCAAACATGTTTGAAATTCAGTCGGCCGTCGTAAGGTCGCATCAGAAAGTCGGGCCTCACAGTGTGATAATATGCTTCGTGAGCCAATCACTTTTAAACCCTGCGGTTTCGTTGTACGATTTGAGCTGTGGCTGCGTGCAATGATTGAAAATATGGCACAGCATATACCCGGCTTTATGCAGGGTTCGTACGGGTGCTTGAAATCCTTGAAAATGCTTGAATTTTGACGTTGTGTTTTCAAGGTTTAAAAAGTGCTTATATTTTGGATGAAATGCTTGAAAATGCTTGAAATTTTAACTATTTCTTTCGCAACAAATACCTATCAAACTGAATCGTGTGTTTATTAAA
>NW_015151524.1:232017-235615 GCF_000732505.1 Cyprinodon variegatus
GTGTAGTGAAGCTTAATTTATTGTTGAGTAACTGATAGCTTAGCTCACTACACTGGACAAGTAGCTTGCCCAACACTGCTTTTAAGTAAGCCAACTGAAGTAGCCTAGTACACATTAACGTTAGCGCCTATCTGTTTACGCTAGTAACTGCTAGCTAGGAATTTACAGGCTAAGTTACTGAGTGACTGAGAGTACGGTGTGATAATGTAATGTTTGCATTGCAGCACTATCTTGAAACTCACGGTGCCGCCTTGCCAAAGTTCCAAAAAAACCCCCCCCAAAAAAACAAAACAAAGTTTTAATTCATTGCCAGGTCCAGACCTTAAAACAGCATTGATAACTCTACGGCTGATAATACTGAATTGTGACAAACACTGGTTGGTTAGGTTGTGCTCTGATAAATTAAGATAGGATTTAGTTTTATGTATTCATTTAGTCATCCGCGCAAAACTGGTTCCGTAAGGTGCTGGAAAAAGTTTTAAAATGGATCTTGAAAGTGCTTGAAAAGTGCTTGATTTTGACTTTGGAAAAGGTGTACGAACCCTGTTTATGTGCATAGTATGGCTGCTACATGCAGGTTTTCACACAAATACATTCTATTCTTTTCACTTTGAACTTTAATATTCTGATTTATCTTTCTCTTTTCTGAACATCACCTTTGCTGGCTTGAGAGTCTAAGACTACGTCTCACAGCAACCTGAAGTGACCCAAATCCGATTACGCATCTGATCTTTGCATATGTGACCTGTGTTTGAAAAGCCAGGTCATATTCATCCGGCCTGAATGCCATTAGTAGCCGACATAGGTCACTAATCTACGCCTTTCTAAGCAGAAGCAGAAAGAAAAACAACAACAATGGTGGACGATGAGGCGGAGAGTAGTATTTATGATTTTACAAATCTTGAAAAGAGTTTTTAAGGTTGGAAAATAGATGCTCTCCAGCACTACCATCCATGTTCTGTAAACACAGAACATGCTTTCTTGTGATGTCATTGCGTCCTTTATTGTGCATTCGGGAAAGTTAAGCTGTATGACTCCAGTTCACACAGACACATACAAGTTGCATATATTTGGAAATCTGAAAGGCAACGCAAGAAAAATCGGATTTCACCAAAAAATCTTCATTGAGCATCAAGGCCTGCAGTGTCAACATAGCCAAAAGGCACCTCATGATAGGGTGTCTGCCTCATGGACTAAAACTGGTAGTTGGTTTCACATGGGAGGAGACCGATCTGTCTCCAATTCTATTTATAGACATTTTAACCTCTAGTAAACCTGTGGAGTGAGGATAAGTAATGATCAGATCCCAGTTATAAAATGGAGTTTCACTATTTAAGGCTTATTATGTGAGAAGAAGGATTTTGAGATCTATTCAGGATTTACCTGATATCTGATGACGATAAGCTAAAAATCTACCCTCCTTTTTAGTTTTCATCAGAACTCTGATCAGCTGAATTTTGGATCAGCAGAAGCTTTTAACAAAAATTTGATTTTTATTTTAAGTAACATTCATTTATGAAGACTTGTGCAAGGTTCCGCTGCCTGCTTATGCAGAAAGTGTGTTTAACTTTTGTGTAACTACTGGTTACACAGCCCAAAGGTAATGTTAAAAATGTGTGATGGAAACTGCTAGAAAATTAAAAGCTGTGAGTCACAAGAAAGCCATATTTTATAGTTACAAGATACAGCACATACTAAGAACAGACTGTTTAAAACAAGGCTGTGTAAGCTTGCGTTTTAGCTAAAAGGATAGATTGAAATGTTCATAATGGTATTCCAATCAAACTCATGTTGGCTTCATTTTAAATTGGAGGTCACTCTTCCAGCTTTTCTGTCCTCGTAATAATGGCTGCACATCCCTTTTTTAAGAGCTGCAATCAGTAACATAATTGCTTTTTAGAAGTTGTGGAATCCAAATAAAATAAAAGAAAGACCAAGACCGAGCAAAAAAAAAAAAACCTTCTTATTTCTGCAAATTCCAAATTGATTGAGAAGAGCCCACCGAATAGCTGTGGAATGTCTAAGCTTCTTCCATATGTCTTTCAATTTTTGGGCTTTTATTGATGTATTTTAACCATTTCTTCTCATCAATTGATTAACATAAAAACAAAATGAACGTCAAATTAGTTAAGGATAGAGCCAAATATAAAGATTCACCTCTAATAATATTTTCTCAATGAAGTCTTGTTAATCGTTGAACCATCATTCGTATTAGGAGTGACTAGGAATCCCCCTAAGGTCTGCCTTGTTAAAAATGGGTCTCTGTGTCTATAGAAACCAGCTCATTTAAATAAAACAACTTTAAGTTATTTGGTTTTATATATGGCAGAGGCTTGTTTATGGATTCGGTGTCTTGTGTTACCCATATAGACAGTAGACTTTGACATGATTTCAGGGAAGGACTCTTATGCAAAACACAACCTCGGGCAAAACTAGAAAATTTCTTTACAAATTAAATACAATGAGGGAGTTAGATGATAGGGAATGCTGCTGCTTATTGGCTGTGTCAGGAAAAGTTCTTTGTAAGGAACAGAGGAGGAAATAATATCGGAAGAAACCAGGGGTTTTCTTGGTGGAACATTAAACTGATATTATGCTTATAGTACACTGGTAGAGTGACAACACACACGTCCAAAGATTGTGGTTTCTAATCCCCAACAAACAATTTACAGTGGGTGCTGGTTGGAAATGGACACTTCACTCACGCTCCCCGTGTTTCACGAATTGCGTGAAAAACATGTGACTACTATGTTTTTCATGCGCATGCGCTGAGTGGACGCTGGCACGTTTTGCAGCCGCTGCTCTCCGCTACCTGTTTTTAAGTATTTTTCAACTTTTTTACGGAACTTTGGGCCGTGTAATCACATTTAAGTGAGAGCAAAGACACTTGCCTTCGCTTCTATCATCCCAACTCCGACTGCCATCCCGTTGTTTTTGTGTCTGAGTGTGGTTAACTAACTTCACTCTCCAACTGTTCTCCCAACTCGACGCCGTTGCTGCTGTTGGTTAGCCACCCGCTGCCGTTAACAATGTCAACCTCCAAGTTCTACATCTGGTGTATCCTCCTCTGGACTGTCCTCTCCACTCTACATCGACCTGGGGCTGGTCTGTCCCAGTATCCTTCTCGATCTCAGTGCGGCCTTTGATACCATTTCTCACCCTATTCTCCTCAATAGATTATCCTCTCTTGGCATCTCTCACATCCCTCTTGACTGGTTCTGCTCATATCTCTCCGACCGCACTCAGTTTATTCAGCTCAAATCCTCCACATCACACCCTTCCCCTGTCACTTCTGGTGTTCCTCAAGGCTCAGTTCTTGGCCCCCTCCTCTTCATCACCTACCTTCTTCCCCTTGGCAGTATTTTTCGGAAATTCAACATTCATTTTCACTGTTATGCGGATGACACCCAGCTTTATTTATCCAGTAAACCCACTTCCTCACTCCCCCCTTGTCCCTTACTAACTGCCTACTTGAAATTAAAGACTGGTTCACCTCAAACTTCCTTAAACTTAACAGTGATAAAACAGAACTCCTCCTCATTGACACTAAATTCACCCTATCAAAAATCAATAGTTTCTCACTACCCATTGACAACTC
>NW_015151524.1:236245-248310 GCF_000732505.1 Cyprinodon variegatus
TCCCCTTATTCAAAGCCAGACTCAAAACCCATCTGTTCCAGCTCGCTTATCTCTGAATACACTGCTCTTTTCCCTATCCATGACCGTTTTTTATGTTCCTATATCTGTATTTTGTATTTTCATCTCTTTTTATTTATCTTTTGTATTATTTGTAAAGTGACCTTGAGTGTCAAGAAAGGCGCTGCTAAATAAAATGGTCTTATTATTATTATTATAGCCACTAGGTGGCAGTCTGAGTCCATTTTGGCGTCCCATGAGTCAGGATTAGATAGCTGGGTGAATGGTCTGCAGTTCTAAAGGTTGAGGGTTCGGTCCCAGCTGTGGCCGAGTTTATTATTCTCGCCTTAAATGTTTTTCTATTTTTTTTAATCACTTTTTTATTACATTAGACCATAGGGATTATCATTCTACAGCCTCAATATCTTACTCTGATAATAACAGGCGTATTGTTATACCATTTTCGTGTGTTTTTATTATTATTATCATTATTATTATTATTATTATCTAGCTGGTAAAATTTTCAGTTCAGGCTGTAAAACCTGTCTGCTAGTTTAAAGTCTATCTTATTTATTTTAATATTTAACAAAAAGTAAATTATAAGGTAAACTGCTCTATTCGCACTCCTTGTAAGATGCTGTTTTACTTTTTATATTTTATATCCGTATTTTTATCTTACTGTATGTATAGGTCTAATATATTGCATGCATATAGCCACAGTGTTTAGATATTTTTATAATTCTATTTACCCTATTCCATATTATATGTGTCATGGTCTGGCGGTGTTTGTGAATGAGAGATGGTGCAGCTTGACTCATGTTCACGTGAAGCAGCAGATATGCAGCCCAGATGTGGAATTACTCGCAGTGAGTTTAAGACTTTATTATCTACCACGGGAGTTTGGTCACGTGATAGTGCTGTGCGTTTACGTCCCTCCCTCTGCTGATGCCGCTGCTTGTGAGCTGATCCAAAGCATGGTAAATAAGTTTCAGACTAGAGTCTAAGACAGGAATGGATTTTCACTCCTGTTCCGTCCCACAAAAAAAATTGTGTCCCGTCCTGATCCCGGGCCAGAGTAGAAATCTAAACCCTGTCCCGTCCCACTCCTGGTGAAATTACTCCCACTCCCATCCCGCTCCCATTCAGAATGACTCCCGCTCCTGCACCACTCCCATTCTTATTTTTTATTTTTTTTGAGAGCGGGTGAAAAACTCAGAGCGGAAGCACTGTTGGTTTTTGGGTCGTGTAGTTTTTTTGACTCGCATTATAGTGTAGGCTTCAAGGAAAAAACTACAAAATGGCGGCGCTGCGCCAGTACTGGATTATTTTTCTTTCTTTTTTATTTTATTTTTTGGCATCAATCCTAGTTTTTTTTTTGGTTATTATTGGTTTGCTCCCGCTCCCGTCTGCTCCCGTTAATGTTTAATCCTGTACCGTCCCAATCACGTGATCGTTACTAATACTGACTCCCATGAAAAAGTGTCAGTCTCTACTTCAGACCGAACACCCCCGCGCTCTCCTGCTCATCACAGCAGATTTCAACTCTGCCCCTCTCCGCTCCACTCTCCCCACGCTCACACAATACTTCACATGCGCAAACAGGAACAATAAAACGCTGGACCTTTTTTATGCAAATATTAAGGATGCATACACCTCCGCCCCCCTCCCCCCGCTGGGTCGTTCAGATCACAACCTTGTCTACCTGCCCCCCCATTACATTCCACTGGTGAGAAGGACAATTGCACAGTCAGTGAAAGTTTGGTCGTATGACGCCACTGAGGAGCTGAGGGATTGTTTCAGCACCACAGACCGGAGCATGTTCCAAAGCTCTCATGGTGAGGACCTCAGAAGCCTGACTGAATGCATCACTGACTACATGACCTTCTGTGTGGAGAGCATTGTGCCTACACCAAGTTTGCAGATGAGTTAAACAGCTTCTTCACGCGGTTTGACTCCCCTCACACTGGTCCCCTCCCTGCCCTGAACTCTCCACACACCTCCAACCACCAGCCCCCCAGAGACCTTTCCCCCCCACCGCTGCCACTCCCACCAACCCCCAACCCATCCACACCTCCAGTCGTGCCTTCCTCCTCCCTCACAGTAACACCAATGCAGGTGAGAGGGCAGCTGAGGAGGCTGAAACAGAGGAAGGCCTCAGGACCAGACGGCCCCCCTCCCAGGCTGCTGAGGACCCAGGAAATATCCTGTAGCTATAAGTAGCCTATAATAATCTACTATTAATTAATACACTTAATTTCAATGAAGGTTAAAAGAAGAACGCCCGAAACGTCACAGCATTAAAAAAATAGATACTCACGGGTGTGGATTTCTTCTTTTCATCTGCATTTCTAAACTTCACCATGGACCAATTTTGCATTAGTGACGAAAATAAAAACCCACTGATGAAAGAAAAGAGTACTGATGAGACCGATTCATTCAGAGTCGCTGAGGACATTTTTATAACCTAGAAATGATCCAGTTTACGTCCATGAGCACGCGACCGATCGAATGGACGGATGATCCACGGACCTTTGTTGATTCAGTTATTTGTTTTGCCAAAAAGATTAATAATAATAATTTTTCATTAAATAATAAAGATGCAGATAGTTCAGTTCAGTTCAGTTTATTCGAACAACAAAACAATATAAGATGTGTAAATACAACACAACACAATGAATACATAAACCATAATAAATTGTTCGAAAAGATAAATAGAAATAAACAGTTCTCAGATAAGATCGGAGGTGTATGAAATAAGATAATGCAGTCACTATGTTAAATTAATTCATTAACTTTATTTTAATCAAAAACATCATATCATCATAAGATTTTGGTTGTTTATGCAAATTGTCTCAAGTGCCACCTGGTGGTTGTCCGGGTACATTGCAGTTTTTTTTTAATAAAAAAAAACTGGCCTCAGGAAATACATCGTGATTCACGCAGGAATAATGCAGGAAACCGTCCATTTCCAACAGGTACCCACTGTATGGGGAGTGTTGGCTTTTAAGTAATATAACAATAAAAATAGAGAAAAAATTACTTCTGCATCTTAACCAATCCCCTTACGAAGCAGTAGGCTGCCATTTTGCGGCACCTCAGGAGCAATCAGTTGGTGAGGGTCTTGCTATGGTGCAAGAGTGCAGGTTGTGGGGACTTGCAACCCTCTCAGAGGCTTAGTGGTCAGAGCAATGCTCTAAGAAGGTTGCAAGTTTTTTTTTTTCTGAGGTGTACTTGATTTTTGGTTCTCAGTATTTTATCTTTTTGGACTTTGCTTCAGTTACCCTTGGGAACCTTATTTAATCAAGAAAACTCACCTCTGCCTCCTCATATCTTCATTTGGGACCTTAAAAAACCTCCACACAACCTTGACATTATTATGTTGTATTGTATCTATAAGGCTTACAAAGTTCCTTTTTGATAAAGCTTGTTTATAGTTACCATGGCTTAGGTTATCCTGCGACATCTCTTTATTTATGCTGCTATACAAAACAATCCTTAAGAAATATAATAAGTCCTAACCCAGAAAATGACCCTTTACCACTAAAAGTGAAGCCCAAGGAGAATGAAAGAGTCTGGTTAGATTTGTGTGGAAACATGCCCTCGACTCTGAATAATGGAAATTATATAAAATGTATACTTTTATAAATGTCTGTAGAAGCAGTCAAAATGTAAGGAGTTAGGGTTTATTTTTACCTGTGTACACTTTGCACCTGTTCAAATCACCAAATTTAATTATTTGGACGGATGACCCAATACTTTTGGTACATGAGCGATATTAGCTAAACGCTTATGAAATTGTATCTTTGTTGATTAACTACACTGAAATAAAAGTAACTATCTGACATTATGTCTCAAAACTACAATGCACGTATTGTGGAAACTTTCAAGACAAAAATAGGGTAGCATAAATCTCAGATTTCTGTAAATCCAAAAAAGAAAATTAAAAGCAGTCCACTGGACTTTGTTTCCAAGTTTGAAGACGTTATGCTTCCCATCCAAGAGGCTTTTTTTAATTTAAAAATATCAGGAATAGCGTTGAGTTTGATGTTTTATACAGTAGTACAACAAAGCCTTGTTTTTGTTTTTTTTAGCCTGCAACACCCCATACTGTCAGGGTTTGGTTGAGGTTTGAGGACCCAAATGCAGAGGTAGGGAGGCAGAGGTGAGTTTTTGTAGATTTATTGAAATTTTCACAAACAATTGAGGCAGGAATCCAAAAATCCAACATAAAAAATGTAAAACAAACCAGAACCATGGAGACATCAGGTGAAAACAATCACAAGGAGCTGGGGTAAGAAGAGATAAGACGAAGAAAGAAAAGGGACCAGCACTGAGGAACTGCACAAGGAGAGTATTTACGGTAGACTGAACAAAGAGAGGACTAAAGAGCAGATGTGAAGAGAGCAGTCTAGGAAGGAGCTAGGGAAAAGGAGATCAACACAAGAGGGCAACAAATAAAAACCTAAGAACTCAAATATATCCAGAAAATACAACATAGGAATAAACCATTAAAACTAGAAAACATGGAGAAAAATAAAACTGAATACTCAAAAGAAAACATAACAGAACCAAGACCGTGACATATACCTGTCTAAGTGTCTGAAAGGTCAGTCGTTAAAGGGAATTGTTGGCCTAGCTGAATAGGCTACAGTTCTCGGCTCTGCTGTACAGGGGCTTGGGCTGCGATAATTTTGGGAAGGGATTAACTCAATTGCTGCATTGTAGGTCAAGATTTCTGTAAATATTTAAATAATGCTTAACCAAGACTCCCAAACACAGTAATTCACAGATTGGTGGTGAACAAGCCCAATTTCAGACCTTACTTATGCACTCAAAATTTATAGAACTTTTCTTTCAAATTTTAAGTTTATTTGTTTTTTGTTTGAATTGTCTTAAATTAGTGGTTTTTCTTGCTGTTTGGTTTCCAGGACTCTTTCTTTCCTTTAAGTCTTGCTCTGTTCTCTGAACACCATGGCTTCTAACTGCAGACTTACCCTGCAAAACATAACAGACCATCCCTAGAGATGTCAATGTGAGCCTTTTCACAGGCAATCAGACCAAGAGCTCTCAACATCACAACCACCCAATGCCCATTCCACACTGACGTGAGGATCCATGCAGATTTGCTATAAATAGAGCTTGTACATGGTGCCTTTTAGTGTTTTTAATCACAGATCTGAATGAAACCCAAAATCCACGTTTGGATTATATAGAGCAGGAAAAAAAACATATGATTTTTAAATAAAACATGTATCAGAGTAGGACCAGTTTAGAAAAAGGTTCTGTCACCTCTAAGTTTATGATTCAGACATTTTACCTGTTAAGTTTTTTTTTTATTGCAAAAGAAAAAAAAACAAGAACAACAAACTCTTGTTTAAAACTACTGTACTATTTTTTTGCTAAGGTAGCTTAATTTCTATTTGACTGTAAATCCTCATATCTTAGTCAGTTAGATAACATGCTGCTGTCATTTTGAACATCTCTGATGTTGCTTCTATTTTTATATATCTATTGCTGTAAAAATGTCCATAGATGTATTGTATATTGGTTATTTATTCTCCAGGTATTCCAAAAAAGTAAAAAAAAAACAATCCACTGGACTTTGTTTCCAACTTTGGAGACATTTTGTTTCCCATCCAAGTAGCTTTTTCAATTCAAAATGTCAGAAATAGTGTTGGTTCAAGCAAAACAAACTGGAAGCCATTTGACTGTCACTGAACAGCACAATGAAAACATTTTATATACGCCCACTGACTGAGTACAAGATTGTAAACACCTGTGACTCTAATTAGTGGAGTCATCTCCAAATGTCCCTTTGGTCACGTTATTATCAGTGTTTTCTAGGGGTACCATTTTTGCATAAGCACTATTTCTCAGTTTTCCCAAAATCTTATCTTCTTCCATTATCTTCTTTATAGGATCCACATTCTATAACCTGTATACAGCCTAGCTGGTTTTGTTTTTAGTGGTTGTTTATTTGTGCTGATGTAATCAAGCTAAATCACTGTAATGTAGTTGTAATGTGACTTCATAAATCAGTGTTGAGATATAAGCACGAGCCTTGCCCTTTCACCATTAATACCTATTTACCAACTGTGGGTACAAACAATGCCTGCAGCAACTGATTGCAGATTCAGAGACACCATTTTCACCTCACCTTTTCCATTTCCACATGATTCACAAGGCTTGGGGTTATAACAATGTGGTTTATGAACATTAGCCATATATGCTTCACAGAAGTAGCTTTATTAAAATTATTTCTGGGTTTTAAGATAATCTGAAAGCTATATGTTTTATAACCATGACTCAGTAATAAAAACAAGACTTAATGCATATAATCCTACAAAAAACAACAACTTTACGACAGGTTTAAGTCAAACATTTAAAGAAAGCACTTGTACTACTTTTACTAAATCATTGTTATCATCATCATGTACAGTTTTGTTCAACACATTAAAATTCCAGGTTTCACATCTTATAGGAAAGGCCATAACAAACACAGATACTTACATTCAGCTTTAAAGTAATCTATCCATGTTATCAACAGTAGGAATCAAAACTTTAAGATAAGGCAGTAACTAATTGTATGTAATTTTTAATTTATAGATTTTTTTATATTCAAATATCCACCATTAAACAAACAAACACAAATTGGCTGACTGGATTTTTTTTGCAGAATGTTGCTATGACAATAAGTGGAACATCCCTCCATCCATCGGTCCATCCATCTTCTTATGCTAATCGGGGGTCGGGTCGCAGCTAGCAGCTTCAGTAAGGAGACCTAAGACGTTTCTCTTCCCAGCAACTTGGGCCAACCCTTCCCCTGGAGTTCCCCTCACTGAGTTCCCAGGCCAGCCGAGAAACATAATCCCAGGCCTAACCAGATGACGGAGCCACCTCAGCTGGCTCCTCTCGACGTGGAGGAGCAGCGGTTTTTCTCTCAGTCCTTCCCAGATGACTGAGCTACTGAATGTGTGGATTGATGACTGAAAGACATGCCTCCATTTATCTGTTTTCTACAGTGTGTTGAATTCATGTTAATGTGGATTTAAAGATATTTAAAGTAGTGAAAAAACTTGAAAGGGGGAACATAAAAAAAATGTCCAATCAACCAAAACTTTACGACCCCCATCCAGTACGTCCAAGGACCCCCATCCAGTACGTCCAAGGACCCCCTGGGGATCGCGGACCCCTGTTGCTGACCTCTGCTTTAGAAGTCATATTCTCCAGAAGTCTTCAAAATATTGTAAAATATCTGTGAATTTGTACAATTCCCAAACCAGCTCTCAAATGTGAATGTATATCTTGCATCAAATTTGTCTTCAGTCCCATTTTGTAATGTTTCTTTTACATTTTAACCTAATCAACATGTTTTTTTGTTTTTTGTTTTTAATGAAAAAACAGATACACCAAGCTAAAGACTGCTACAAACATCTACATCTTTAACCTGGCCTTAGCTGATGCCCTGGCCACCAGCACACTGCCATTCCAGAGTGCAAAGTACCTCATGAACACCTGGCCTTTTGGGGAAGTCCTGTGCAAGCTCATCATCGCCATTGACTACTACAACATGTTCACAAGTATCTTCACACTAACTATGATGAGTGTGGACCGCTACATTGCTGTGTGCCATCCTGTAAAGGCATTGGGCTTCCGGACGCCAACCAAGGCAAAGATGATCAACGTCTTGATCTGGGTTTTATCGTCTGCTGTTGGTGTGCCAATTATGGTTATTGCTGTGACCAGAATGACAGAAACCGGTAAGATGGTAGTCTACTTCACCTGACTAGCACGGCATCCACAGTAAAAGACAATATAGTTTTCTCTATGTATTAGTTAATAATACTTTAAAGTGATTTGATTAGATTTTTTGTTCATAAAGATAAATACATATGCGCTTGAATGTTCCCAGTAAAGGAGATGATAAATTCACAGTTGAAATGGCAAAAAGTTTAAAAAAGTTATGATAAACAAAATGTACCTGTATAATGTATAATATAGATAAGATATTATTTTTGAATTTCTTTCTAAAAAATATTCTAAAAAATAAACTGTCCCAGACAAATTAACATATCTTACAGTGAACAACATACAACAGGTGCAGAAGTCTTAATAAACATTTACTGAACCTTAGAAAAAACTGCTGCTTTCGGTGATGCCTTAAAATGTAGCTCAAGAAACTTTTAGATCAGGAGCTCCATCATTTTTGTTTACTTGATATATACAGACAGACGGACGGCCGGCAGACAGACACTGAGTTTTGGCTTTTTTTATAGGCCATAACTTATTTCTACTCTAGACTAGATAAGCTATTTACAGAGTCTAGGACTGTTGTAGTTAATTTAGGTAAACAGGTCTAAGGCCACCTTTTCTTATATGGTGTGTCTCATTTGCACAACAATTAGATGGTTTGTGGTGATTTTGCATTACTTTGTTGTAGGGTTGTCACGATACTAAACTTTTCAACTCGATACCGATACTAAGGAAAATATTCAATACTCGATACCATTTTCGATACCACAAGGATAAAATTTCAACAGAAATATTTTTATTAATAATTAAAACACAATAAATAAATACAATAAACAATAAGAACAACATTTTGAGGTTGTTTGCTGTGCACAATATTTAGCAAGCTTGATAAAAAACTTAAAAAAATTAACCAAAGTTTTCCTTCCTTGGCTATGCTTTGCACACATAACAATGACACTAGCCAAACCGGTTAAGAAACAAAAATAATTCTCAGCAGCTGCAACTGTTACAAAAAAATTCTGAAACTGAAAAGTGCACAGAATTATTCAATCACAGTGTTCAGAAAGTGCATTTTCCACTATTCTGCACTTTAGATGAATGACTGTTTAGGTGCGACTGGTACTCGATACTTTTGAAAATGAGTATTGTATCCGGATACAACATTTCAGTATCGATACTTTTTTGAGTTTCGATACTTTTGACAACCCTACTTTGTTGTGCACTGTTTTATACTTTCTACCAAATGTCCTTCTTATGCTGTATCAGACCTTAACTATATTATTTACTTTGTTTTATATCATTTACTTTCTTTATATAAAAAAAACAAGGTCAAATACCCACTATGGTTGGTTTCTTAGTCAAAGGTTCTGCTCTGTATCTTATTGGATGAAACGGTAATTAAATAAGATGGGGTTAAAAACAAATCCATGCGTTTGGCTGTGATAGTGAGATGACAGTGTTGATCTTCACGGGTGAGAAAGAGAGAGAGAGAACCTCTTATTTTTAATGTGTCTGGGCATGCACACAATCTTACTGAGTATACTGAGGACCACTTTGAGCAACACAGTGTGCATGCCGTCCTCACACACATATACTAAACTTGTCATGATTTTCTTTTCGGAATGTTTGGCACACATGCAGAAAACTCTCAGGAAACAATTAAAAGTTTATTGAGTTTTTTTTCTTTTCACTTAACAGTTGTAGACGTCTGTTGGTGCACCTAACTTTCCTCCACTAGGTGGCAGCAAGCAACCTGGAAACTGTTTCCAGGAAGGAGACTGGATCTCTTAGTTGAACACAGTTAATATTTAAAAGTAAAGTAAACTACACATTTTATTAAACATATTCATCCAGATTACAACTCTTAAATGAATTATAAAACTAATTTTATAGTTCTATTTGAGCCTGGGATTGAATAGCAGATAATGAAGAATAGCTGATTTTCAGTTCAGTTTTCTGTCAGATGAGCATACCCCATCAGACCAGAATACCTATAAGCAATCCGCATGTGCAAATCATCAGATTTGCATTTATCCCTTCAGTTTTGTACAAAAACTTGACTTTAAACTACCTCAGCAGGCGAGTATTCCTTTAATCATGTAAAAAAAATAAAATAACAATTTAAGGTGAGATCACCATACGCTTCAAAAAACACCAAAAAGTAAGTAATTAAATTGTTTTTTGTACATGACTAAATGGATACACACCAGTTGAGGTAGTCTAAAGTCTATTTTTCATGCAAAATTAAAGGGATAAATTAAATGGATAAAAGGGGATAAACTAAAGGGATAAACTAAAGGGATTAACAGGTATGGATATGCTGGTCTGACCCGGTATGCTGATCTGACAGAACAGCGGCTGGCATTTCCAGCATCCACCCAGTTCTCCATTAGCTGTGTCAGAAGTCTCAGCAACCAACCACATTCTGGTGAAATTTGATTTGCACCCCTGCTTTGTTTAGTTAGATTTAAATTTGATTAAGATTATAATTGACAAAATTGGACTGATGTTGTTAAAATATAATCAGAAACAAACTGTACCTATTTATTATATAGAATGCTTTAAGATAATGGAAAGATAATACCTGTAATCCTTTTTGGTATACTGTATGTGACCAGCAGCCTTGGAACAGTCTACCAAACTCTTTATATCTTCTCTTCTAGGTAACATTACATGTATGTTAAAATTTCCTGATCCTGACTGGTACTGGGACACCGTGACTAAGATCAGCGTGTTCATCTTTGCCTTTGTGGTTCCTGTGATGGTCATCACAGTTTGTTATGGTCTGATGATCCTTCGTCTGAGGAGTGTTCGTCTGCTCTCGGGCTCAAAGGAGAAAGACCGTAACATGCGACGAATCACCCGCATGGTCCTGGTTGTAGTGGCAGCCTTTATTATCTGTTGGACCCCCATTCACATTTTTATAATCGTGAGGACAATCGTGGACATCAACACCAGGAATCCATTCGTAATAGCTAGCTGGCACTTGTGCATTGCCTTGGGTTACACCAACAGTAGCCTAAATCCTGTCCTGTATGCATTTCTGGATGAAAATTTCAAGCGATGCTTCAAGGATTTCTGTCTGCCATGTCAAACGCACATGGAGCAGAACAGTTTGACAAGCGCCCGCAACACCACAAGGGAGCCAGTGTCCGTCTGTGGTCCTACAGAGGCAGGAAGGAAGCCTGCATGACTAGCAATGGAGAGGATCCCCAAAAGCTCGAGGATCCACCAAGACCCACAATCACAGGAAACTTTAATCTCGACAACAGAGTTCTGAGGGACTATAACACTGAGCAACATTGTAAAGGTACTGATTGTCCTCAATGAGGGTGAACTCAATGTAATTTTGAGCCTTTCTAAAAAGCTGATGTTGTTCCATGCAAACACAGAGATTTTATGACAATTTCCAAAGCAAAGGATTATGCCGAATAATTATGAAACTGAGTCTTTTCAGTTTTTGGCACAAAGAAGGACAGGAAAGAGTTTTTCAAGAAAACAGCGAATGCCAATACTCTTGGAGAGAAAACTTCATATTGTGGCTTCTGCAGAAAAGCAACCATATCAGAAGAAAAACATTTTTCTTATTTTTTGGCTTCAACAAATAAAATTAGAAACTCACAAACTTACAAACCGACTATGAATTGTGATGTATCATTTTCTTCTGCAGTTTTTCTTTTTTTAAAGAAAGGAAGCCACAAAGAACTGTGTTGGAGGAGAACAAGTAATTAGTGTTGTTATGATTAACAATGTAATCGCAATTTACTGGATTTTAGTGTGGCTTAAAAGAATAGAAAGTTAATGAAGCATTCCATGCTTGGATTACTATTAGTTTATATTGGAATACATGCTTTCTCTTTCTTACTGTGTTTGTAAGATCAAAACAACAATGGATGAATGTAATGTACTCAGTGAATTCACAACAATAGATAACAAATCTCCAAAAAGTCTCGCCTAATAACTATGTGGAATGTTTACTAGGCATTGGGACAGATTCAGTAAGTGGTGACTAACTCTTTGAAAATTAACCCCCCTTAAGTCATTATCACATGAAACCAACTTTAAAAACCTTCATGAAAGCCAAAATGATGATAATAAATATGACAAGATTCTGCTTCATCAATGATGATTAATAACACATGTCAGATCAAGATCAAATGTGGGTTTTTTTTCAGGAATGTAAGGTTATACCTAGGGCTGCAACAACGAATCGATAAAATCGATAAAAATCGACTTTTAAAAGTGTTGGCAACGAATTTAATGATCGATTAGTTGTGTCGCGCGATTAATGTGTCATCCGCCGCCGCCGTCATCAC
>NW_015151524.1:249627-252162 GCF_000732505.1 Cyprinodon variegatus
GAAAAAATAATCGGCCGATTCATCGATTTTTTAAATAATCGTTAGTTGCAGCCCTAGTTATACCATACAGTGTGTTCAATATTTAGCTTAATAAGTCAAAAGAATCAAAAGTATGGTTTTCATTTTTTTATTAAAATTATGAAAAACTTTTATAATTTTCCTTGTATTAGTTTTTTTCCCCATTTACACTTATATACACTCATTGGTGTTGATATAATGCACTTAATGTTTGGCTGTATTTTGAAAACTTTTTTATGTTTTCAGGGTATTTTAAATCTTAAAACAATGACTGATAAAAGAAAGTATTTGACAAATGTGTACATGTAAATAATGCAAACATTTCCATTTAAACAACTTCATTTTGAGGTAAATTGATTTCTTCTTGGTTTTAATGTATGTAAATTTCCTAGAAACTGATGGCTAGATACTAGATACCAGTATCCTAGATACTGGGTCTGTAATATACTCAATAAATGTTGCCCAGTTCTGTGAGCAACATAAGACTGAAATTTATTCCTTGGCATATTGTTTCTTGTGTGTTGTCGTAAAATGTTCTGAGGTGTTTCTAGCTGTTCTGCTTTGCTGTGTCCATAGCTGCCTTTGATAGATGTGCAGAATGTCTCTTTGAGCTCATACCTTAAAAAAATAAATTTCTTCTTAAACAAATGTTTATGTGTTATGTCATGATTAGAGTTATGGAGACTGCAGCTGATATTCTTTTAGGCTTATTGCATTTTACAGTGCAGAACATGTTTTTTTTATTTTTTTATTTTGGCTGCTAACCTCCAGGATCACAGAGGAAATGATTCCATACTTTTGTTTTACTCTAAGTTTTTCTTAGATTTTTGTATTTTACCCTTCTGGCTATCTGTTATTCTCACACTCCTCTGAGAAGGTTTTTTTTTTTTCAATTTTTAACTCAATAACATCCAACTACCATAGTTGAAGTAATTGTAATTGATATAAGCCTCACAGAACCTATCCTAAAAAATAAACTTTTTAAGTTCAGTTTAAACTGGAAGAATATTTTACTTTTATTTTAATAGCCTTACTTGCTAAACATCTTATGAAAACATTGTTGTAAAACCATACATGAATCTACACTGGTAAGTTTCATGAAAAACAACGTTTGCTCACTTTTGTGTTTGCTTTGGAACAGCTGAGAGAGGTGGATTTGTCACATATCATCAGTTAAATCACCCCTGTTCCTTCCTTTGAGGAATACTTTCCTTTGTCCAATGGTACAATGTGCAGAAACTGATTAAAAACATTTCTGTGGTAAGATTTTTTCATTGCTTTTTTTCTATTTTCTGATTTCGTACATATATACAGCTTTAGCGATGTACCTGAGCCAACTGCCATGTCAGAGGATGAAGAGAGCACATTCAGCCAGTCACAATCAGGGAAACAGGACACTAGAAAAACAGGCCGATCCCCAACATCTATAAACAAAGGTGTTTATGGCAGCAGCACAGCTGATATTTCTCTCCAGGGTGGTGTTACAGCCAAACAGGATAGGCGATGTACCTTACATATCTCTCAACCTTTTTTGCTTTAATATCACAACAGCAACAATGGAGAGACGGATATATGTTTTTTTTCTATAGGGTTGGATTTAAATTATTTTACAAACTGTAAATTGGCAGATCATGAAGAAATCAAACTCACAAAACTGAACGAATGCTTTCTTTTAACCATGACTTTAATTCTTAGTGATGTAGACACATTCGATTGTTTTTCGTCTTAATTATTGTTTGTTTATGTTATATCCAAAAAATGTAGCTTAAATGTTTCCATAAAGCGTCTGCAATTCTCTCTAAAAATGGTGGCCCATGAAGAAATTAAAGGCAAATATTAAAACAAAGAACTCCTCAACACATACTTTCTGAAATGTAAACAAAACACAATGTAAGAAAAGCGATTATGGCTTTATTGATGTTACAGTGGATAAATGTACTCGTTACATCAGCTCAAATAGTCAGAAGAAAAAAGTGCCAAAAGAAGAAAAAAAGGTACATGGGATAAATACAGTATATACAGTGCGTCCACATATGACAGTGTTTATAGAGATGTAATAGAGGGAGAGCAGAGAGGACGCTGGCGTTGGCTGTTCGCCGCTTCTCTGCAAATCCGTCTGCAAATCCGTCAAAATCTGTCCTCTGCAAAATCCTTCCTACTGTACCGTATTCTGGGAACTCAGTTACTACAGTAAGAAACTGATTATTTTGTAGTACACACCGAATTTGTGTGGTACCCTGCACTTACCTGTCACTACGCTGGACACTGCTTGCTAAGTGAATTGTCCTTTTCTCTGGGCTTCAAATCCCCCAATCCTGCTGCTTCCTTTTTGTTTCCATCAAACTGGATTATTCCTACGGAGATGTCTAAGTGCTTCATGCCCTCCCTGGATTATCTCTGCACGTCGGCCTGTTAGCCCGTTGGCAACTTGTTTGGGTTGGCTACGCTAACAGAGTTAGCCAGAGCTACTCTTCTATTTACAGAGTCCTATCAGCACCATCAGTCTTCATAAATCTT
>NW_015151524.1:255341-256541 GCF_000732505.1 Cyprinodon variegatus
GAAGCCGCAGCGCCCCGTCTGCGGAATGCCCTCTAAGACCACCTTAGGGCCCCACAGACGGTGGATTGTTTTAAGAAAGGATTGAAAACTTTCCTTTTTAGAAATGCCTACAATTGTTGATTTTAATTTTTTTTTAGGCTACATATGCCTTTTAATGTATTGATTTTAATGATTGTCTTTTTACACAGTTTTTAATGTTATGGTCTTTTAAACTTGTTTTAATTTTCCCTTTTTAAATGTAGCACTTTGTAGCACTTTGAGATTTGATGTCAAATGTAAAGTGTGTTATAAATAAAATTCATTATTATTATTATTAGTAAGATCATTAGTTTATTTACTTACATTTTCAATGGGCCAAGAAAAATGTCTTACTATGTGATGGACTAAGGCTAAGACTAAGCTCTGGGTCTAGGAATTTACAGGAACATGGAAGGTCATGAATTTACTGGAGAAGTGGGGCAGAGGTAAGTAGACTTGTAAAGGGGACAGATGTGGATGGATTGTTTGGATCATGCTTATTGTGTAGATGAAAGAAGATAAAGCTACGATCAAAGTTTGAGCCTAGTTATAGGCAGTGTTGGGGAGTAACGGATTACATGTAATGACGTTACGTAATTTAATTACAAAAAAAGAGCATTGTAACTCTAATTCATTACAGTTACAATGAGAAAATATGTAATTCAGTTACAGTTACTTCCGAAAATATTAAGAATTACAAATTTAGTTACATTTTAAAAAAAATATCAAGAAAAACCTTTGCGAAATATGTATTGATATTTTTATTGCTTCGCGCCCTGTATCGCCGTTTGCTGCTACGGCTCCTTGTCTATCATATTTGCCACTCTGATGATCCATCCTGTGCTGGTGGAGCATCCTTAAGGTACAGCAAGCGAGCGGACGGTTCAATTTCAGCTCAAGCAGCACATCAAATAGTAGCTGCGTCTCATTTCGCAGAGTGCGTACTTCCGAGGACGCAGCCTACCTAGCCTCCGGAGGACCCAGACTCGGTAGGCTGCTCCGGAGGATCCTCAGCCGTTGGTAAATGGGACGGCCTAGCCTTTGGAGCACTTCCTGGTTGCGACACGACGTCATCACGTTTACCCCAAACACAGCGCGAAACAAAATCTGATAGCTCGAGAAATACGGAAAGAAACAACAAAAACAAAAAAATAGATATGGATTTTTTTTTTTTTTTTATTA
>NW_015151524.1:259872-261505 GCF_000732505.1 Cyprinodon variegatus
GGCAGCCATTGGCTGTGCAGCCAGGAGGTGGCCCGCTACTCCCTGAGGACCACCATGGACGGTTACTCCCAGCTGCAGGCATCTGTTCAGAAGGAGACTAACCGTGGCGTCTTCTGCATCCAGTCACAAAACCGTAAGGAGCTGCTCAGACTCAGGCTCTCCTGGGGAATCAGATCAGCTCCATCTGAGCCACCACTAAACCCAAGCTTTAATTCCTTATCGGGACACGATGACCACAACGGTTCTGAGATAGTAATTAAACATCGGTTTGTAAATAAAGCAGTGAAAAATCTGTTTACTTCAAATAAACAAACAAACTCACAAAGGCGAGTGTGATCAGTGAGAATAGGTTTGGAGGGAAGCCACATACACAGGATGTTATCCTGAGACAAGTTCACTCCTAAAAGAAACAGCTGTGGTCGTAGCTGGAGTCTCTTCTGTGGCACATTAAAGCTTAGAGGAGGAAACAAGATGTCCTTCAGGAGTCCGCACATGTTGGAGAGCAAAAGCTCAATATGATTGGAAGGATTTTTAAATCTAGATCCAGAAATTTTTGAGAATCTATTTTTTGCAGACTCAATAGTTTTTCTCATGAAATGGATGTTTTTAAACTGACAGAGATTCAACGTTAGACTGTTACAGTAGATCACCACCGAGTAGATCAGATTATGTACGACCTCAACTTTAACTAGAGGCGTCAAGGATCAAAGTACAAATACTTTTTACCTTATTTAAGTAGGAATGTTTTGTCTCTGGTTTTCCTTAGATAGAAAATCTGACTGTATGATCTGGTTAAATTGTCTCTGTAATGTGACATGATTTGATTTGGCGCTATAGAAATAAACTGAATAGAATTTAATTGAACTGAACAGTTCCTGATTTCCTCCTGGTGGATCACGGTTTCTGCATTCCATTAGTCATTGTCCTGCCGCTTACCCTGAACTCAGTGAAGTCAGCAGTTCTAGAATCAGAAGATCTGAATATCTCAGAGCTAAAAAAGTTGACTCAGGGAAACTAAAGTCATATATATTTATCCAGCATTCTGAAACACAGCCCAGGTCAGGTTCACAATGCTGACATGGACAGACATCAGTATTAGCAGCTCGAACTCATGATGGGATGGTTTTCCTACGTTCTGTCCTGCATATTTCAGGTGTTTCTGTGCTTCATCACAGCTAATTCACTCTAAAGATCATCAACAGTTTGTTTGTTTTTTCTCACAGACTGCTGCTACATTCTGGAATTGACCCTATAAAGCAGCGGATGATCAGACCTTTAGTTCTGTCAGACCCATTCAAAGCAGTAATGAGGAGCAGCGGTGATGCTGCAGTACTGCTTCACACCACAAGGCGGCAGAGTGTCACTCTCACTGAGGTTTATTTGTTCTGTCCAGGTGCAGATGGACTGTCTCATCCGTCGCCGCCTCTTCCGACTGACAGCAGCTTTGATTCGCTCTTCAGACGGTTTACCAGCTTTATGTTTGGTTCAGAAACCCGTGACGAGGATCCGCCTGCAGACGTCCATTCCTCATCTGGATACCAGGTTAGGCCCGGTGCAGTTAACCCGCTGAACTTATTCAGTGCATGAGGATCTTCATTATATCCCCTCCTAATGATTTTTGTTCTATGAAGCC
>NW_015151524.1:261880-263490 GCF_000732505.1 Cyprinodon variegatus
TGGGAGGGGGGCAACTAGAAGAGAACAGAAACGGTTAGCGTGGATCCATATAACTTGCTGTTTGGTGACGGTTAAGGTTAAATACCTGCTCAGGGGTATTTGACCGGTCGGGGGGGGGAAACCTTGAGGGTCCAGAGGCTGGTCGGCAGGTTGAGGGCTGAGGTCTGAGGCGGAGGGCAGACAGGTAAAGCTCCAGGCAGCGAGAGTTTATCTTGAAGTTTGCTGATCTCCAGATATTTCATTATCTGAGAGGCAGAAAAACACAGAGTCAGGAGGGTTCAAAATCAGGAAGCAGATCTGGGTTGAGCAGGTTTAAAGTTGCCCGTACCGTTACTGGCAAAACACTCTGGCAGAGAAGTGTCAGCCTCCTCCTCCTTAAAAAGCCTCCAAACAAGCAGATGGGGAGCAGGTGTGCAGAAGTCGGCTCATGCTTTCAGTAGGAAGATCTCAGGCTCCCTCTGGTGGAGAAAAGTTGACAGACCTCTGGACCACAACAATCCGTTTGGGTTCTAGATCTCCTGACCTTCAGATGAGGTGTGAACGTTAGTGTGGGGGCACAAAGCTCATATAGTGGCTCCTTCATGATTTACCTGAGAGTCTGTGGAGGACTGGTTGATGTACTGATGCTTTCTTTTCAGTTCGGGGATGTTTTGGCTACAGCAAAACCAAACGGACTCAGAGGGATGTTCTACCTTCCAGCTCCTGGTCTCACTGCTGACTGTGTGAAGAGTCCTGCAGGTAACAGCAAACCCACCTACAGCCCATAGAGCAGAGTGTTTCTACTCTGAAGCTCTGCAAGGTTCTGGATGTTCTGCCCATGTACTGATTAGATGAGAGCAAACAGCTACTTTTAAGAAGTCTGTATTAGTTTGTTTCAGAGATATGTGTGAGTTAATCTTCACCCATATTCTATCATCCAGAAACATCAACATGCTTCACTGCCTTTTTATGTCACACATCCCCCAGATGACAGAGGAATAAACCTTTAAACTCTTCTTCTCCTCATCTAGCCTCCATAAAACCATTCAAGTTATCTCCTCATTGCTGAGGCACATCTCTGACAGCAGAGCTAGAGACAAACCACAGATGCAAACATTAGCAAAATTTGGCAACATTAGCAACGTTAGCTGCCTCTGTCCTGTGGGGGGTACTCCAGGAGTATGGAGTACCGGGTCCTTTAATAGGGGCTGTTAGGTCTCTGTATGACCGGTGTCAGAGCGTGGTCCGCATTGCCGGCAGTAATTCAGACATGTTTCCGGTGAGGGTTGGACTCCGCAAAGGTTGCTCTCTGTCACAGATTCTGTTCATAACTTTTATGGACAGAATTTCTAGG
This sequence comes from Cyprinodon variegatus, assembly GCF_000732505.1. Taxonomy (NCBI): domain Eukaryota; kingdom Metazoa; phylum Chordata; class Actinopteri; order Cyprinodontiformes; family Cyprinodontidae; genus Cyprinodon; species Cyprinodon variegatus. The sequence continues at coordinate 263,214 of NW_015151524.1, forward strand.
CCAAGCCAAGGTGTTGAGGGGATCTGCCTTGGTGGCCTTAGGATTGCATCTCTGTTATTCTCAGATGATGTGGTTCTATTGGCTTCATGAGGGCGTGATCTACAGCTCTCACTGGAGCGGTTCGCAGTCGAGTGTGAAGCGGCCGGTATAAAGATCAGTGCCTCCAAATCCAAGACCATGGTCTTGAGCCGGAAAAGGGTAGAGTGCCTTCTCCGAGTTGGGGAGGATGTACTGCCCCTAGTGGAGGATGTACTGCCCCTAGTAGAGGATGTGCTGC
>NW_015151525.1:0-2952 GCF_000732505.1 Cyprinodon variegatus
GCTGTCTGGATGATGGTCCGTCCTAGTATCTTATCATCTGAAGGGGTTGAACGCATCCTGAAAAGATGTAGAATTGTCCGTAATCCATTCAGCACTCTGGAAACTAGATCCAAAGCCCCTTCACTCTCTTTCGGAAGCTCCTTACACTTTCTAAGCAGAACATTAAGCTCCTCCACATCTCTCAGAGCGCGTTCAGCCATAACTTCAGATGATTGTTGCTCCAACTCTTCACTGATTATCTTTATCTCTTCCAGCTTCTCTTTCAGAGGTTTCACCAGCTCCATGAATTTTTTCCCCCATTTTTCTACTTCATTCACCTTTTCATTCTCTTTCCAGACTTTTGTCACATTTGATCCAATAACAGTACTACCACCAGCAGCCAAAGAAGCTGCAGAAACAGCTAAACTCAAACCTCCAGTGAATGGAACCAACATTAAACCTATTAGTCCTACACCTCCGAGAGAAGCTCCAAATTTTCTCACTGTGTCAGTACGCCGCTGTATGGTTTTCACCTCTTCAGAAATCTTCATAAACTCTTTCACAATGTCTCTCATTTCAGGTTCAGTTATATCAAACCGCTTTATGAATTCAGCTGCAGCTGCTATCAATCTGTTCAGCGAGTAAGCCAGCTCAGGTGGGGCATCCTTACTGTCTCTTCTCTTTCGGATCAACATCATTTCCTTCTGCTGAGCTGGGATGTCCTCCTACTCCATCACGTCTTCAGTCCTTTTGTCCACTGAAAGAACAAAATATATAGAAAAGAAATCTGAAATAGACACAGTCCACAAAGACCCAGAGACCAAATATCAGAGCAGTCACTTCCTCTACTACAGCGCTACTACTGCTGTTTAGGGAGGCACCTGGTAGCCATGGTGACCAGGTAATGGGATTGTCCTATGGTGGGTGGTAGGATGTGGAGACCTGATTCTCTCCATCTATCTTTTATAGTTGAATAAATTGAATTAATGATAATATTGAATATCTATCATACTTTGTCCTGTGAAAACCCTCAGATAGCTGCTTGAGGGACAACAGAGAATTTAAACTCTTATGGTCAAACAGTAAAATGCACTGATGGAATAAACCCATAGCAGTTTTGCAGCAAATTTGCAGCCTACTTACTGATTAACCANTACATGAAGAAAAGTCACAAGCTATAGACATATAGAGATAATACACAGAGTTCATTAGGATCATCTGATGCACACTACCAGGACTTTCTCTGTTAAGAATGATCCACTTTGTTCTGTTTCCGTTTCATTCTCAAATCTTTCTTACAAACATAATGAGGATAATTACTTTTTATCCTGACAGAAGAACTGTCCTAATTAGATAAAGTTCAGGAGGGAGAGGAGCTGAGAACTGAAGAGTTGGCGGTCCCCTCGCTACCGATACATTAATCCACCCAAACAAGCCCAGAATGAAACTAAATGCAGTTTCCTCCTCACTATGTGTTTTGTTTGTTCTGCCAAATGTCTCCAGCTTTGACCCGCCCACATGTCAGTGCGTCACATGTGGGCGGGTCAAAGCTGGAGTCAATGGATGAAGTTTGCTGTTAAAAAACAACAATTCTGCAGTCTTAGAGCTGAACGGGAGTTCATGCATTGAAATCTCTTCTATTTTGTGAAAAATTGAGTCACGCTTTTGAAAACACGTTCAGGAACCAAAATGGGCTCCAAACTGTTTTGGTGGAAAAGACCTATGTGAGCGCTGTCCTTCTGTTGTTTGACATAAATAGACCATTTTAGTGCTGTACCTGTCTGGAGCTCAGGTGTAACTGTGAGGGCCTCATCGTTGCTTCACTTTCTGTACAAAATATAAACCTTTTATTGTCTTAAAAAGATGAAAACTTGATTCCTCAGGTCATCAGTTTCCCTCCCTAAACTGGTTGAGGCTCGATCTCATCTTAACAAACTGATCTATAACCTCCTGACTCTGATCAGCTGTCTGGATGATGGTCCGTCTGAGCTTCTCATCTTCTGTAGGGGTTGTAGTGAGGCTGAAAAGCCTAATAATTGTGCGTAATCCATCCAGCACTGTGGTAACTAGAACCAAAACCCCTTCACTCTCCTTCTGAAGCTCCTTACACTTTCTAAGCAGAAACCTAAGCAACTCCACATCTCTCAGAGCGCGTTCAGCCATAAGTTCAGATGATTGTCGCTCCAACTCTGCTCTGATTATCTTTATCTCTTCCAGCTTCTCTTTCAGAGGTTCCACCAGCTCCATGAATTTTTTCCCCCATTTTTCTACTTCATTCACCTTTTTATTCTCTTTCCAGACTTTTACCACATTTGATCCAATAACAGTACCACCACCACCAGCAGCCAAAACAAGTCCAGGACCAATTAAACTCAAACCTCCAGTGAATGGAGCAGCAATTAAACCTATTAGTCCTACACCTCCGAGAGAAGCTCCAATTGTTCTCGTGGCGTCAGTAAAGCGCTGTATGGTTTTCACCTCTTGAGAAATCTTCATAAACTCTTTCACAATGTCTCTCATTTCAGGTTCAGTTATATCAAACCGCTCTATGAATTCAGCTGCAGCTGCTATCAGTTTGTTCATCGAGTCAGTCAGGGAAGGTGGGATGTCCATACTGCCTCTTCTCTTTGGGATCAGCATCATTTCCTTCTGCTCAGGTGGGATGTCCTCCTGCTCCATCACGTCTTCAGTCCTTCTGTCCACTGAAAGAACAAAATATAGAGAAAAGAAATCTGAAATAGACTCAGTCCATAAAGACCCAGAGACCAAATATCAGAGCAGTCACTACCTCTACTACAGCACTACTACTGCTGTTTAAGGAGGCACCTGGTAGCCATGGTGACCAGGTTATAGGATTGTCCTATGGTGGGTGGTAGGATGTGGAGACCTGATTATCTGCCTCTGTCTTATTGTGGAATAAACTGCATTGATGTTATTATTGAATATCTATCATACTTTGTCCTGTGAAAACCC
>NW_015151525.1:5602-7602 GCF_000732505.1 Cyprinodon variegatus
TTTATAGAGGCAGCTGGATGAACTCCATAAAAACATTCTTCAGTCGGTGGTCTGCTCTCCTCTCCATGATAACATCACCTCCTGTTATTGAGTCTGAGGCTCAACACATCAGGCCACGCCCCTTCTAAGGATTGGCCCTGTTTTTTTTCCAAACTGAGGAGATATAATTCTAAAACAGGACACTGTTAACATTAATATTACCTGCTTTCATGCGTTTGGCATTTTATTTTGAAAAACATTTTGTGCTTTTTAGCAAAGACAGAAATTTGCTGTTGAATAATAGATGCATAAATAAAAACATTTTATGGAATAGAAACTTTATCTGGGTGACAGAAACTAGCCTTTAGCTTCAACACATACAGACGACACCGAAAAGAGACGCAACACAGAGATATGGGGTTCCATTAGTGCCAGTGTCCCAGTAAGGTGCTTATTTTAGTGGTATGTTCCTATATGTTTGTATGTCTATGTGAAATGTATATGTTATGTTTTAGGTGCGTATTTGATACAACAAGCTTTAGTTAGTGTCCCATATTTTTCTTTGTAGTGCATCTCAAGCTCCATCATGTTGGATGTTAGATGTTTGTCTGATCACAGCCATGTTCCTTTATATTCCTTTGTAGACTCAGGATTAGCCCCTCCAGGAGATTTACAGAGACGTTCTGATCCACTCCTTTGAGATCTTAGCACATAACATATACACAAAAACAACTCCCCTGTTTCCTCTTGGTTATATTCAGTCCAGCCTGAGCATTCAGTGCCAGATCATTGCTTGTCTTTCTGTTAGTCTGTCCGTTCAGTTTTTATTTGGTTCATGTCCTGGATCCTAGCTGCCAGTGGAAAGAGGGTTTTTGTGTTTGTCTCGTCTCCTGATCGTCCACTGGTCCTCCCCGTGGAGTCCTCTGGGTTTTTGGCTCTATATGTGGGGAGGTTCAGCTTTTATCTCAGTTTAAAGTCCTGCATCAAGTTCTGGTTCCACGTCCTGTCTCGGCTCCCCTCTTCCACTGAGCCTGCTCATCTGCACCTGATCCTGTCTGATCCTGTGCGTGACCACCTGGTCATGCTTCTGGTCTCAGTCAGACTCCTAACCCTCCTGGGAGCCTGTGGATGCCTGGAAGTTTGGATCCTGCCACCTGTTTCTGTTCCTGCCTGATCTGGATCCTGTTCCTTTCTGTTCTGGATCCCTGACGAGGATCGGCTTCCAGCATGTCCTCTGGGACTGCAGCACTTGGGGACATTCTAGGACTGGACTGTTAAACCAGGTAAGTGGCCAACTCAGATAATCATCTTCTGTCAGATGATCATGGTCACTTACCTGTGTTTCTCCTGCAGAGTGTCTGTGATTGGGCGGTGCCCCGCTCCCCATCCTGCAGTGTCCGCGAGCCACAGCTCCACTTTAGTTTTTGTTTTATCTAATAAACTTTTTGAACGTTCCTACTGACTGTCTCTCCTTGAATACTGGGTCCATCTGTCCGTGTTTCATGACAGGGATATAATCAGTTTCTACAGTGCCTCCACATATGACAGCTTATTTAAATTTTTTATAGTAGGATTATTATACAGTGTTATTGCACACTGTGTTTGCATGGTTATTTATAAGATGGGTATTTATATTCATATATGAAGTTATTGCAGTGGGTGTCAAATATAGAGAAACAGGTTATTTCACAGGTTATCAAATAGTAATTGCACATTGTACGTTGCAGCAGTTATTGTGGTTGTAGAGTTGCATTGTAGAGTCTGGTTGCAGCAGGGATGAATGACCTGCAGTAGCGCTTCTTTTTACAAACAGGGTGTAAAAGTCTTTGACTAAAGGGCCTCCTCAGCTCCTCTACAGTCTGGTGCAAAGGGTGGAAGGTGTCATCCATGATGGATGGAAGCTTGGACAGCACCCTCCTTTCAGCCACTTCCATATATGGGCGTTGGTAAAGATGGCGCCACTGTGTATGGCTCGCCGTCTGCCCCTGCCAAGTTTGGTGACTTTTGTGCTCATCATAGTG
>NW_015151525.1:9212-11431 GCF_000732505.1 Cyprinodon variegatus
TACCTTTAAGCTTTCTCTCCCTGATTATTTCCTGAGAAGAGATCACTGGGAACAAACACTTTAAATAACACTTTCCAATGTATATTAAATGACTATAGAACATGATGGCAGGGGTTATGATTCCATCAAGCCGAGGGGAAATAAACAACAACCAGAATGAAGTTACTTATTACTTTATTTATTGTTACACAGAGGGTTTCCCGTTAAGGAAACACAATGAGCTCCGTACTGTTTTGGTGGAAAAGACCTATGTGAGCGCTGTCCTTTTATTGTTTGGCATAAATTGACAATTTCAATTCAAAATGTCAGAATTAGTGTTGAGCCTTGCTTTTATTTTGAAAACATGCAAATTGAAACGGACGAAGGGGTCCACCCCTTTGGAATGGGGTGGTTTGGCTTCTTTTGTTATCCTGCAATACCATATGCCCATCTAAGTGTGGACCCCTTTGTCAGAACAGGTTCATCCATTTTTATTTTACCTGAACGCTGAATTTTACCATCAATATTTCTGGCATTAAAAATGGCAGGTTTCCCTTTGATGCTTAAAGGCGGGCAGCAGAACAAGGCAGAGATTTTTTGGTTTTTGCGGTTGTGATAATTAACTTAGCAGTGAGGGCCTCATTGTGGCTTCACTTTCTGTACAAAATATAAACATTTAGATGTCTTTTAAAAGTAAATGTTATGAAAATAACGGCTGAACACTTTATTCCTCAGGTCATCAGTGTTATCTTCCCTAAACTTGTTGAGGCTCAATCTCATCATAAAAAACTGATGTATAACCTTCTTACTCTGATCAGCTGTCTGGATGATGGTCCGTCTGAGCTTCTCATCTTCAGGGGTTGAAATGATGCTGAAAAGACTTAGAATTGTCAATAATCCATCCAGCACTGTGGTAACTAGAACCAAAACCCCTTCACTCTCCTTCTGAAGCTCCTTACACTTTCTAAGCAGAACATTAAGCTCCTCCACATCTTTCAGAGAGCGTTCAGCCATAACTTCAGATGATTGTCGCTCCACCTCTGCACTGATTATCTTTATCTCTTCCAGCTTCTCTTTCAGAGGTTCCACCAGCTTCATGAATTTTTTCCCCCATTTTTTTAATTCCTTCACCTTTCCATTCTCTTTCCAGGCTTTTCCCAGATTTGATCCAATAACAGTACCACCACCAGCAACCAAAGAACCTGCAGAAACAGCTAAACTCAAACCTCCAGTGAATGGAGCAGCAATTAAACCTACTAGAATTCCGACACCTCCGAGCACAGCTCCAGCTGTTCTCACTGTGTCAGTACGGCGCTGTATGGTTTTCACCTCTTGAGAAATCTTCATGAACTCTTTCACAATGTCTCTCATTTCAGGTTCAGTTCTGTCAAACAGCTCTATGAATTCAGCTGCAGCTGCTTTCAGTTTATTCATCGAGTCAGCCAGGTTAGGTGGGGGGTCCATACTGTCTCTTCTCTTTCGGCTCAACATCATTTCCTTCTGCTTAGGTGGGATGTCCTCCTGCTCCATCACGTCTTCAGTCCTTCTGTCCACTGAAAGAACAAAATATAAAGAAATGAAATCTGAAATAGACCCAGTCTGAGGTCCATAAAGACCCAGAGACCAAATATCAGAGCATTCACTACCTCTACTACAGCACTACTACTGCTGTTTAGGGAGGCACCTGGTAGCCATGGTGACCAGGTTATAGGATTGTCCTATGGTGGGTGGTAGGATGTGGAGACCTGATTCTCTGCCTCTATCTCTTATTGTGGAATAAACTGCATTAATGTTAATATTGAATATCTATCATACTTTATCCTGTGAAAACCCTCAGATAGCTGCTTGAGGGACAACAGAGAATTTAAACTCTTATGGTCAAACAGTAAAATGCACTGATGGAATAAATTATCAGCAGTTTTGCAGCAAATTTGCAGCCTACTTACTAATTAACCAAGTGTTTTCCATTAGTGACTTTAGGGGTAAAAAAAAATCCTAAAAGGTAATCCAGATGACCTATCACTTATTTATATCCATGATTGTAAGTTCAAATTCTAATTTATTGATTTAATTAAAACGTTTAAATTTCAAATGATTTTTGAGTTGCGATGACATTAGAAATTAGAGAAAAAATAACGCTCTGCAAGCCGACAGGAATCCTAGTCTGGAAAAACCGTTTACTGCTGTATCAGAGGACCCTTTGTAAAGCAGGAGCAGCTTATCCTCATTAATAGAGGAGA
>NW_015151525.1:15481-17678 GCF_000732505.1 Cyprinodon variegatus
TTCAAATTATAAATTGTATTTGGAATAAAAATGAGAGAACTAGGGGTGCTAAAAAACACATCCTCCAAGAGTTGGTGCAGAGTTTGTAACACTGTGCACCTGCGGCGCTGACTCGCTCTGCTGTATTTTTTTTTCTTCCCCCGTTTCAGTCAAGTGGATATGATGATGGCGGCGGCGGCAGATGACGCATTAATCGCGCGACACAACTAATCGATGATGCAGCCCTAGAACCAGCACAGAGGGACTGCAGAGGGAGTGTATTTATGGCTAACTGAACAAAGGTAGGACTAACGAGCTGATAAGGAGCAGGTGTGAGTAGAGCTGAGGAGGAAGCCAAAGGAAAAGAAAACACAAGGGGGCAACAGAGGACAAGCAAAGAAAAACCTACAAAACTTAAATGAATCTAGAACACACCAATAAAGTTAGAAAACAAGGAAAAACCTGGATGAACTTGAAACTGAAAACTTAGAGAAAAACAACAGAACCAAGATCATTACACTCCTCTCCTGTGGAACCAACTACCAGTTTTAGTCAGTGAGGCAGACACCCTACATTTAAGGGTGGGTGTTATGTATGTGATAAAACAGTACATCACTGCTATACTATTTTGTTCTCTATGTGGAAAAACACCAAATATGGTATCAGCTTATTGATCTCACTGTGTTCTGGAAAACATGTTGAATAAAATGAGGTCATGTTCCACTGAGGTTTCTTTTAAGTTTATATAGTTAAGTTATGGAAAGAAACATGACAAACTGGCAACGAGATTTAAATGGATCCCCCATGTGCATGTAATGACAGAGAGGGGGACAGCCTTGTGAAAATGACAGAAAGATAAGAAAAGAATAACAAAAAAAAAATCCTCTGTCTGGATACCAATGTGACTTGCTAACTTACGGCGTACAAAAAGAAAGTTAGTAACGAACACCACGTGAAAAATGTCGGGAGGTGTTTGACAAATGAACGTTTTTGAAAACGGCACAGAGAACTGGACAACATACGTGGAGGAAGTTGAACAGTACTGTCGGGATAATAAAGTAGACGATGAGACGAAAGTCTCTGTGTTACTGAGTGTATTGGGGGTAAAAACTTATTCTCCAAAAACATTTCCAACCGAAGCCTCTTGCCATAGCTGAACAATTCAGATTTCATAAACGGAATCAGTTAAAAACTGAGTCCACTTCGGAGTACATCGCGGAGCTTCGGCCACTGTAAGAGCACCGTCAGTTCGGGGAGGGGCTGTTAGATTTGCTGAGAGACTGTTTTAGCTGTGGGCTGCATAACAAAAGCACACAGAAACGACTCCTCACAGAGGATTAATCTGACTTTGCATTGTTAATTAGAAATTGCTATATTTAAGGAAACTGCAGCAAGAAATGTAGGAGAGCTTCAGGTAAAATTCACGGAGCCGTGTTCTGTCAATAAAATGTGTGCACAGCCTAATGATAAATTACAGACCTGTTACAGATGTGAATAAAAGGTCACATAAAGCTGCTACTTGCTGGTATAAGGATAAAGAATGTATGCAGTGCAACAAAAAGGGACATATACAGAAAATGTGCAGAGCAAAACAATGAAAGAAAAACCAAATTGTCATGTTTGGTTTAACTTGTCTAACCCACATGCAGAACACTCAGAGGAAGGAGAAAAGTTCAAAGGTTTATTAAATAATGAACACAGATTTAACAGATCCAGGAAGGGACTGGACTGGTCACGAGTGGGTTCACTGCAGAGGAGGACAGAGGAGTTAGTGGAGGTCCAGGTATTTTGCAGGAAGGAGAGTGTGCAGGTCTGTACCTGTTCTGGAGTTGAGCAGAGCTGCTGAGGGAGGGAACCTTGAGGGTCCAGAGGCTGTCGGCAGGCTGAGGGCTAGGCGGAGGCAGAGCTTATAGAGTGCAGGCAGATCACTGATTTTAGTTTCCTTCCAGTAATCTTCTGAGAGCGGGCAGGCAGATCTATGACAGAGAAACTCTTCAGGGTTTCAGGTTTCAGGCAGGTTCAGTCTAGGAAGCAGAGAGGAGAAAACAGATCAGGTTCAGGTTCTCAAGGAATCAGAGTTTGAGACAGGCAGGTTGGCTCAGGCTTGCTAACCGTAACTGGCAAACACTCTGGCACTGGAGAGAAGCCCTCCGCCTCCTTAAATACGGATCTCCTGATGAGCAGATGAGAGACAGGTGGTGCAATCAGCTCCGGCTCC
>NW_015151525.1:19106-22911 GCF_000732505.1 Cyprinodon variegatus
TCAGATGCATCTGATGCTTCTGCTGCAGCACTAAGATGTAACAGGACGAGCACAGATACAAGTCCATTATCTGAGGCCATGAGAATATCATTAGTGACTTTCACCAGAGCTGTTTCAGTGCTATGATGAGCTCTAAAGACAGACTGAAACTCTTCAAAAAGTTCATTATGGTGTAACTTGTTTCATACTTGTTTGGTAATCACTTTCTCAAGAATTTTAGATAAGAAAGGAAGATTGGATATAGGTCTATAATTGACCAAGTCAACTGGGACAAGAGACGGTTTCTTAAGTAAAGGTTTAATTACAGCAACCTTAAAAGCTTTTGGTACATATCCCTGTAACAGAGATAGATTAATCACATCTAAAATGGAGAACGAGAGAAAAGGGAATACCTCCTTAAATAACCTGGTTGGAACTGGATCTAAAATACGAGTTGAAGGCTGAAGTCCAAAATCTAAAACTAAAGCACACCTCAGTGAACATAAAAACATACACAGGTGAAAGAATAAGTCCCTTGGGAAAACTAAAAGTAAAAGGGGAATATGAGAAAAACAAATGCAAACTTGAACTTTGTTCTGAAAAATGGAGACATTCCATTTTTTTTGGACGTGACTGGTTGAAGCACTTCCAACTCAACTGGAAAGAAATAAAGTCCATGAGACTGGCACCAGACCTGAGTGCAAGTTCTTTGGAGGAAAGACTGGAACAAATAATTGAAGAACATGCTCCGGTGTTCAAAGAAGGAATTGGCCCTGTAAAAAATATTAAAGCACAGATTGTGTTGGCTGATGATGCAAAACCCAGATTTCACGGCTTTCAAGGCTTGTTCTGTACCATATGCTATACGGCCCAAAGTTGAAGCAGAGCTGCAACGCATGGAAGAGCAAGGAATACATGCCAAGGTGGAATGGTCAGACTGGGCTACACCAATAGTATCATTGAGCTAGAAAACATCTGACAGTGTGAGAGTCTGTGGCGATTTTAAGGTATTAGTGAACCCAGTACACTGCATAGATCAGTACCTACTTCCGCAGATAGAAGACTTATTCACTGCGGTGGCGGGTGGCGAATACTTTTCAAAAATCAACCTCGCCCAAGCACAGCTACAGACATGGCTGGACTGGGAGGTTTTTTTAAGTACAGTCATGTCACCAGGCCACTCTGGCCTGGGTGGCCATTTATGGACCAAATATTCTTGATTGTGGTTGATGCTTACTTAAAGTGGCAAGACATTTTTCCTGTAAAGCATGCGACAACAGCCAGCATAATCAACATCCTTGGGTTACTTTTTGCCCGCACAGGCCTGCCTCAACAGCCTTTCAGTAACAATGGTTCATGAGTTCCAGAGTTTTCTCAAGGAAAACGGTGTACGACATATAGCTTCAGCCCCCTATCACCATGCAACGAATGGAGGGGACTGAGTTACCCATCATCATTTGGGACCGACCACAAGAACCTCTCCTACATCCAATCCGCCAAACGTCTGAACTCCCGCCAGAGTCATTGGTCTCTGTTTTTCACCTGTTTCAACTTCACCATCACTTAGTGCCCTTGCTCTAAGAACACCAAGCCCGACGCCCTGTCCCGGCTATTCTCCTCCTCTGAAGATCCCGGAGAACCAGAAACCATCATCCCGAGTCCAGTGTTGGGGGGGCAATCACCTGGGACCTAGAAAGACCGTTACAGCAAGCACTAGTGGGCAAACCAGACCCCGGAGGCAGCCCCCATCGAAGACGCTATGTGCCCTCCACAGTCCGTTCCCAAGTAATCCGCTGGAGTAATTCTTTGAAGTTTTCTGGTCATCCCAGCTCAAGTCGCACTATCGCCCTCATCCGGCGGTATTTCTGGTGGCCATCACTTAATAAGGATGTGGCTGAATTTGTATCTGCCTGCCCTGTCTGTGCCAGAAATAAAGGCTCAAGCAAACCACCTACTGGTTTTCTCCAACCCTTGCCCAGACCCAGCCGCCCCTGGTCTCACATTGCCTTGGATTTCATCACTGGCCTTCCTCCTTCCAACCACAAAACAGTAATCCTCTCCATCATTGACTGGTTCTCCAAGGCCTGCCACCTGGTGGCCCTGTCCGGACTCCTGTCAGCCCATCAGACTGCCCGGCTTCTAATCAGCCATGTCTTCAGGCTTCATGGACTCCCCTCTGAGATTGTTTCTGACCACGGTCCACAGTTCATCTCCAGAGTGTGGCGTGACATTTGTCAGAGTCTGGGAGCTAGGGTCTCACTCTCATCTCTATTCCACCCACAGTCCAATGGGAAGTGCGAGCGGCTCAACCAGGAGATCGAGAACACCCCCGCTGTCTCTGTTCCCAGAACCCCAACACGTAGAGTAAACAGCTTGCTTGGGTTGAATACTCCCATAACACCCACGTATCCGCAGTCACTGGTTTATCCCCATTTGAAGCTTCTCTGGGTTACCAGCCATCTCTCCTCCCCACACCCTTCCCTGATTCCATCCTCCCTTCCATCAGATCACACCTCTCCCGTTGCCGTAGAATCTGGGACCAAACCCGAGCAGCCCCGGAACGCACCTCCTTCCGTGACAAGGATCCACTTATTTGCAAGGACAGGAACTTTGGCTCTCCTCTAAGGACTTCCCATTAAAAACTGTTTCCAGAAAGATGGCTCCCTGGTTTCTCGGTCCATTTAAAATTGACCAGGTCATGAGCCCATCAGCAGTCCGTCTCAAACTCCTTCCTCATCTTCGTGTACACCCCACCTTCCATGTTTCTCAGAGCAAGCTTGTTTCCTCCAGCCGGCTGTTTGAAAATGGATAGATGGATCGATTCCCTTATCGATTCTGTGAAACGATTCGATTCCTTATCGATTCTCTTAGCGATTCTGTGAAACAATGAACTTGGTAAGTGCACGGTGACATTTGTCTATGTCATACTCCTAGGCCTGGGCGTAGGCGACGATACACGACTCTTCCCAGACTGCCATTCATAACATCCCTGTTAAATCTGATGTGAAATATCTTGGTGTTCACATCACCAAAGACAATAAATCACTGGAAAAACTAAACTGTTGGAATATTTTAGATAAATGAAAACTTAACTTAAATTTGTGGTCTCAACTGCCTAGTATTACCTAATGGAAAATCCGCCCCGGGTTAGTATAAAATAATCTTTTAGCTCTATAGCTGGGTCAGTTCTAACATGGTGAGTTTGGAATTATGAATGATTGAATTTTCAAAAATAAGACCAAGCTTTTTCAAAATGTGTTTTATAGATTCTGCTATTTATGATAACCTAATACAGGTTTAAGCAGTCTGAGTACTTTAGTTTTTCCTTTATCTTTGTTTACACTTTATTGTTTGGGTGATAATCTCTTGAATTTTTGAAAAAAATCAGTGGATAATCTTGAATTTCTGAGATAATACTATAGTAATCATATATTGTATCTTATGCATTACATATTTGCTAATGTCAACTTTTTAAAATATGTGAAGAAATGAAGATATCCCTTGGCATTGTGAGTTGTGCAACAGCCCTGAGTGATGAGGCTGTCTTTAAGTTTGCCATACTATTATGAGAAATGGGTGTCTTTATGTGTATTAAATTTCATTACTACCATAATCATTGAAACCTCTTGTAAAACAAATATCGAAATAAATATCTGTGCTTGGAAATGTGTGTAACTGAGATAAAAACAATTTTTTTTTTACTCTGTAGTATACTCTAAAAGAAAAGGAAATCTTGAATACAATGGTAAGCAATTACCTTAATTGGTTTGTCATATAGATGTGAAATAATTTATTACCTAATGTACAGAAAGATGTAAATACTCAA
>NW_015151525.1:25060-29736 GCF_000732505.1 Cyprinodon variegatus
TATACATACATATATATACAGAAGAGCTATATGTGTATATATTTTATCTCTTTTATTCTTATTATTTTTTATCTTTATTATATTGTATAGTTGGATGTGTGTATATATCATATAAAACTGTAACTGGAGCGTGTAACAAAGTAATTTCCCTCTGGGATTATTAAAGTATTTCTGATTCTGAAAAAGGTAGAAAATGGAGTATTAAAGGAATTTTAGGGGCAGATGGAGATTGGGGGGAAATTATAAAATTGATAAAGCATTATTTTTATTTTTAAATACTACAATTTAAAAAATATGATAGGATATAGCAGGTGGAACCATAAGGCTACACACTCTTATGCAGTAGGTGGCAGTATGAACCTATAAGTTGTTTGCGACCCGCCAATCAAATGACAGAAGAAGAGGGAGGTTAAAGATTATGTGGCCAGGCCTCTTGTTTTGTAGACGATCTTTGGAAGAATAAAAAAGGAGGAAAAAAATACACGATCTTTGTTCAGTTTAGCAATTGGAAGGCGAATAATACGTAACATCCGGTTCGACGGGTCTGTATCTTTGAAGTGGGTGAAAGGTGAAAGACGAAAAGTCGCTGCTGCTGTTTGCTAGATTGTCTGACCTTTAATAAACATGCTGCAGAACACAGGGTGAGTCTCTGCTCGCACACAGAACTGCACCGAAAAACATTCAGAAATAAGGGGGAGCAGACTAGCGAGCTGCTGCGCTGCTGGGATAAGTTATCGGCTTTCCTGGGGAAACACTTGCATAACCCTGAAGTTTTCTAAAACCGAACCGAAGCAGGATCGGTTCTGATTGTTATCCTGTGTTTGAATCCGTCCTGCTCCCTCTGCTGATGGACCTATGAGCAAAGCAGTTAAACCGTCCGCGTTTTCAATGGAGTTCGGGCTAAGCTGTAGCTTCAGGTTGTCTCGGTTAGCATAGTGGTTAGCAGCTCTTAGGATTTTTTTTTGAATATCTTCTTGTAGTTTTACAGCATAGCTGAGAGGAAAATTATCATGTTATATTTTACTGCCTGTTTAATAATAATAATGTTAAAACCGAGATATTAACAACTTTAGCAGCTGTCAGTCAGGAGCAATTCCTTCAAAATAAGAGTGGGCAGATGGGTTTCTGTCGAGGCTTTTATTATGAAAGAATAACTTACATCACAAAAAAAAAAATTAACAAATAACTTCTATTTAGACTCCTATTTTTGCTTTGCCTGTTCGCTCTCTATATTTTTTTCTCCCTCAAATTTAGACACAGGTTTGGTTCCGGGGTTTTTAATGGCCTCTCTTGTCCAGAGTCCATTATTATTATGCAATAGCTGCACCTTCCTCTTTTGTGGCAAACCACTTTAAGTGTATAACCAGTAAAGTGACAAAGTTAGTGTTTTAAAATAGAACAAGGTAGCAGAGACTAGATGTTCTGTGGAGGAATAGCTCCCCTGCTTTGTCCCAGAAGCTGCTGCAGATCTAAGGGGAGCAGAAACTCTGGGGAAACACATCAACCATTTGATTCTAATTTAATTTAATCTAATCTAATCGTTTATATTGAGGCTCTTATTCTGATTTCTGGTCCTGTCTACTTTGGTGAACCTTTGCTCTGTGGTGTCCCCATAAAACATAAAGAAGTTTTCTCCTCTTCCTTCTTTGCTGAATTAAAGCTGAACTTTTGTTTTTCTTTTCTCTCTTTTTTTTTAACCAAAAGTAACTAAACAGCAATATTTAATCAAAAACCATATTGATAAATATGCAGGCTGCTCGGTCAAGCAGTGGGAAGCACTGCTGCCTTTCAGCAAGGAGGTTCTGGGTACGATTCCTGGTCCGGGATCTTTCTGCATGTAATTTGCATGTTCTCCCTGTGCATGCATGGGTTCTCTCCGGGTACTCCGGCTTCCTTCAACAGTCCAAAAACATGACTGTTGGGTTAATTGGCTTCTATAAATTCTGGAGACCTGTCCAGGGTGTCTGCCCATAGATCCAGGCTGGTGCCCATCAGGGATAAAGCGTGATAGAATGGATGGATTGATAAATATAAAGTTCACACGTCTAAAACATGGGTGGTTCTAAATGGGGGCCAACAGGGGCCGGTTCCCCTTGTAGAATTGGTCCTGACCCCTTTTGACCCCTGTACCTGACGTAATACTAAATACATATTTCTGTTGATGACTTGCTTTGCTACAGACACACTAATTGATTGCTGTCTTGCACCTATTTATTACATTTTTTATCTTTACACTTCTGTTTCAACTATGATCCTTTTCATTTAAGATAAATAAAATACATGTGCTATAATGAATGTTTATTGACATTATACACCAGACAATTTCTTTATTTTATCTTAAATCTTTATTAAGGTTTATAAACATAATGCTTTGGTCCTAATTTATTTGTTGACCATAGAAACAGGCCGAATATTTTAAGTTTTCTTCATTCAGTTACCATTTTAGTAATAAAGCACCTAACCTGTGATCATTATTTATATTAAACACATTAAAATAACTTAGTTTTTATTTTATTTAAAAAAAATAAATAAATGCAATAAATAATGCAATTTAATTTCAATTGAGTGTAAATTATTATGTTTTTAATACAAACTCCGTTCATGCTGTTGCATCTCTGGGCGCAGCGATCAGCAAAGGCTCAGCCAATGAGGTCACACCCACCAGCCCATGTGACATCATGTGGTCATGCAACACGTCGCCTTTGACTGAAGCACATATTTACTTTACAACTAACTATTATTATTCTGTTTGTTTCCATGCTAAGGAAGTTAAATTTTGGGTAAAACAAAATTAACGCTTTCAACCCAGAAATACAAATTTTTAATTGGAATTTATGTTGAAGATGTTTTTCCTCTTTCAGTTTGAAGCCACAGGAGGCTCCTAATATCAAATCATGAACGATCATGTTTTTGTTTTTTTTTTGTTTTTGTTTTTTGCTTTTAATTTCTGTGCTTCTGTGTGACAACAGTGGTCAAATCCGGTCCCCCAGGTGAATTTGATCTAAAACGGTGACTGCTAGATAAGTGCAGAGCTAGGAAACCAACATCTAGGGGTGTGGAGAAAAAAAATCATTTTTTTGCATTATAGTGATTTTTGGCTGCCTGATAATATCGATAATATTGATCTTTTAGTTCCTATTATCTTTTTTTTAAAGCAAAATTTTTTTTACCTAAAACGGAGGGAAAATGGGCGACCTTTGCACCGCCACTCTGGCAGATGGCGCTGTGGAGCCCTTTTGCTGTGCGGCGCAGCGCTATATCTGTAGTTCAGGCGGTCGCAGTGGAAGACGGGAACTGATTCAAACCCCAAACAACATGGATACCAAAATATCTAAATGATCAATATCATTAGATGAACATATATAGAGGTTTTTATTTTTAATCGATACATTTAATTTCAATAGCAGGAATAATATCACATCTTAGAGTGATATTGCAATATAGTGATTATATGGTATCGTGACCCAAGTATTGTATTGCAACACCCATAACTATACTCACCCCCACCAGCATCATCATGGCTTCCACCTAGGGCTGGAAGATTTTTTTGAAATAAAGTAAAAAAGTTTTTAAAATTAACCAAATCTTTCCAAACGACGCTTTTCTTCAGTATTTCTACCATGAGAAATTAGTTTAATATCCTGATATAATAGAGGGAGTGGCGGCCTAGTGGTTAGGGTATAGAGCTTGGAATCCAGAGGTTGTGAGTTTGAAACCCACTGCCACTCTGGGTCCCTGAACAAGACCCTTAACCCCGGGTGCCGCACAATGGCAGCCCACTGCTCCCCAAGGGGATGGGTTAAATGCAGAGGTAGGTTTCTCCAGTGTGAGAGCAATAAGGTTCAATTATTATTATTATTAGAGTTATTAGAGTTTGAGTATCGATAGTTTTCGGGGTATCGATATTTTTGAAAACCCGAAAAACGCCATAACTGTAACTAAAAAGAGGAGGAGCTCAGAGGAAGTGGATGATTTATTGGTGGTTATGATCTTACTGAGCCGCTGTCTCTCAGGAAGCTCGCCGGCTGCACGCTCTTCATCACAGGAGCGAGCCGGGGCATCGGGAAAGCCATCGCTCTGAAAGCCGCCCGTGATGGGGCCAACATCGTCATCGCCGCCAAGACGGCTGAGCCTCACCCGAAGCTTCCTGGAACCATCTTCACCGCCGCAGACGAAGGTGAGCAACAGTCTTTGACCACCTGTTAGCGCGCTCTGAGTGTCGCAGCTCCAGCATCTCTGTTGATGACCTGAACCCGATTCTGTGTGTTTGCCTCCCAGTGGAGGCGGCCGGAGGGAAGGCGCTGCCCTGCGTCGTGGACATCCGGGACGAGCAGCAGATCGGAGCGGCTGTTCAGAAAGCCGTGGAAACGTTTGGAGGTAAAACGGCTTCTTCCTGATTGGTTCAGCTATACTCTGATGTCATCTAGCTTAGCTGTGACATCAACACAGGAACTGTGTTCGATTGGCAGGCATTGACATCTTGGTGAACAACGCCAGCGCCATCAGTCTGACAGGAACCCTGGAGACGCCAATGAAGAAGGTGGACCTGATGCTGGGAATCAACCTGAGAGGAACATACCTGACGTATGACTAGAACCTGCCGCACAATGAGCTAAATGAGCAGATCACTACAGATCAGATAAATACTCAGTGGTTATAGCTGTACATGCTATCTT
>NW_015151525.1:30767-42040 GCF_000732505.1 Cyprinodon variegatus
CCTTAACGAGCTGCGGATAATGAGCTGCGGTTAATGAGCTGCGGTTAATGAGCTGCTGTTAACAAGCTGCAGTTTTCCCGCTACTGTTAAAGAGCTACGGTTAACATGCTAACGATAACCTGCTAATGCTCTAACAGCTGTTTCTTCCTCTCAGATCAAAGCTCGTCATCCCTCACCTCCTGAAGAGCCGCAGTGCCCACATCCTGAACCTTTCACCGCCTCTCAACATGAACCCCGTCTGGTTCAAGAACCATACTGGTAACCAGTGAAAGCAGCTAAATCTTCTTCTCATCTTGTTGTTACCATCATCAATGTGTCGTGTTGTGTTGGTTGGCAGCGTATACGATGGCGAAGTACGGGATGTCGATGTGTGTCCTTGGGATGGCCGAAGAGTTCAGAGGTCAAATTGCTGTCAACGCCCTCTGGCCTAAAACTGGTTGGTGGTTCAAATACCAGAACTTATTAAGCAGCACTTCGCTTAAAGGTAGTCTATGTGCTAGCTTGCCCCGCCCACACTGACTGTTTGTTGTTCTCTTAGCGATCCAGACAGCAGCCATGGACATGCTGGGAGGGGAAGGTGTAGGAAAACAGTGTCGTACGGCGGATATTATAGCAGACGCCGCCTACGCCATCCTGACCAAACCCAAGGACTACACGGGTCGCTTCCTGGTGGACGAGGATGTCCTTAGGGAGCTCGGCGTCAAAGACTTTGACCAGTACGCCGTCCAGCCAGGTGAGTCCAGAGAAACTGAACAAACTCTCAGCTGTGTCCCCCTCCATTACCTTTGGTGCTGACGGAGGCTCTGATTGGCCCGTAGGCCACCCTCTGCTGCCGGACTTCTTCCTGGATGAAGCTCCAGAGAATCTGGTCAAACACATGGAGGAACACGGTCAGTACTACAGACTGCATGGCACTACGGGACCTGCCGCCCTGTTTAATCTCTTATTCCTGGTTTCCAGGGGCAACGCCGGCCTTCAAACCGCCGTCCTCAGACACGCCCCGTTCCGGTGGACCAATAGAAAGCACCTTTGACGTCATCAGAGGAGTCCTGAATGAAGACGTGGTGAAATCGACGCAGGGCATCTACCGCTTCGACCTGTCAGGTAACAGGAGGAAGTCAGCACACACACATGCCCATATATGGGTCCGTTTCATATCTTCATGTCGTTCTCAGGAGAACACAGCGGCGTCTGGTTCCTGGACCTGAAGAGCGGCTCCGGCAGCGCCGGGAAAGGCGAACCCCCTGTCAAAGCCGATGTCGTCATGACGATGGACTCCAGTGACTTCACTAAAATGTTCTCAGGTGAGTCAGCGACTCAAGCGATGACCCGACATGGCGACGTTTCCATGGCAATGACTGCCTCATATGGGCGTGTGCTTTCAGGGAAGCTGAAGCCCACGATGGCCTTCATGTCCGGGAAGCTGCGGATCAAAGGGGACATGACGCTCGCCATCAAACTGGAGAAGCTGATGGGGCGCATGAACAAGGCCAAACTGTGAGGCCCAAGCTCCGCCCACAGACCTGAGGCCCCGCCTCCTCAGGTCTACTCTACATGTTGCCTTAATCAAAAACTGACACCCTGGTAGGAGGACGAGAGCCGTTGACATGACGACGAAGGGGGTGTTGCCGTCCTGGAGCCGACCACAATGTAGGCAGAGGGCTCATAACCGGTTTGAACCAGTTCTAGCCAGCTTGATCCAGTCTGGATCAGCTGTTTTTTATCATGACTGTAATTTCTTCTTTGACTAACATTCACCGTGTTGCTATGGTAACAGACAATAAATAAATCTAATTTAAAGTGAGTCAGGTTTAGTTTTTGGTCACATCACTGAGCTGGAGATGATATCGGGGGGTGGGGGGATGACAGTGATACTGTTTCTATACCGTTTACATACAAACCTTAAGGTCAAAGGTCAACCAGGAAGAGGGAGTGTTCAGATATTGGCCCAAAAAACATCTCAATGAACCTGGAATCTTCTCTGAACTGAGGAGACAAACTGACCTGTATGGAAGGTAAACAAACCTACAGTCAAACATGGTGGTGGCAGTATGATGGTCTGGGAGGGTTTGCTGCATCATGTAACAGTCTCGAAATGCAGGGGCGGAGCGACGCCCTAATTCGGATTTCCGTAAAAATTTGAAAAATATCCACTGGACTTGGTTTCCAAGATGAAACCAAGTCCAGTGGATATTTTTTGAATTTTTATGGAATGACTATGACCTGGATGACAGGGAACCTTCATCAGCACCCTTATTAGAATTCATACTGGAAGTTGGTCCCAACAGGAACTTAATGAAGTCCTGTTAGATGCGTTGATCTCAGGTTTTTGGTCCACCTGGGTTAGGATCAGGTATTGGACTGGTCTTCAGCCTTACCACATATATACAGGGTTTCTCCAGCTTCTTTAATTTTTTTATTCAAATTTGAAACATGGATGCCTCCAGTAAAGCACCTTCAAAGGAAAATTAATCTTAAAAACACATCATTTATTGAACAGTATGGAATAATTTCATATTTGAAATCCTTTCAGAAGTTTGAATTCTAAATATGACCGAACTTTCCCTTTAAATCGACACCAAGAAACGCTGCCAGTTCTGATCTGAAGATCCCACATTTCAAATAGTTATGGGAAATTATGAACTTTATGTCCTCAGGACCAAAAAGAAGGACTTCCTGGGTTTTTTTAAAGCTACGATCATCCAGCATCTGTGGTGGTATGGAGGTGTGATGGTGCCCTTACCAAGGAGTAACTGACTCATCCATGACAGCACCATTTATCCTGAAAGATACATTCAGGTTTGAAAGCATCATCTTCTTCTTTTAGCAAGTCGATGCAGAATCTTATTCTGCTCGCCTTCCAACAACGAGGCGTCCGAGTTCCCATCTAGACTGAGCTTTCCTCTGTCCAGACCTTTCTGCAGTAGAAATGCGGCACATTTTGAAGCACAAAATATGGAAGTTGTTCATTAAGCATGAAAGGGACAGAACTCCACCTACAGAGCTTTAACAATAAATGACGCAGAGCTCAACATGTATATGGATCCTGTTGCAAACAGTTTTAAAATCACTCAATATATGCTATAAATCAAAACATTTGCCAGTTTGAAAAATGAGCATGGAACAAGAAATTTGTATTCTGATCTAATTTAAGTTTTAAACATCATGACTTCAATGAAATGAGGTTGTATAATATCCTTAATGCAGGGATGAATGTTTAACTCTGTCAGAATATCTAATCTGTAAAGCGCCTTGAGAGGACATGTTGTTTTATAAATAAACTGGTTTGATTATAAATGCTTATCTGTTTGTGTTCCACGGTTTTCCTCCAATGACCTCAACTTGATGATTTCACAACCAAAGTGTTGGTCTAATATTTTATAAAAGATTAAAAATGCTACATAACAGATGCACATTGGTGGCCCTGCCTGATGGTAAGAGCTTTTTAAAGAAATAAATATCAACGTATTTCAGTTAAAATCAAGGATCCTTGCTTTAGGAACCAAAAACTTCATTTTCATTCCTTTATTTTTCCCAAATGACACAAAGGCACAAAACTAAAAGTAATATCTACGATACTAAAACTTAAAATTCAGTGTTACAGAAGTTTCCTGTCACTGTTTTCCGATATACTTCTAAAACGAAACCTGGAATCACAGATTATATCCAAACATAGAAAACCAACGGACATGACTGAAACCACACGTTTTTATTTCAATAAGACAAAAGCTGGACAAATTATTGTAAAGAAAGCAGAATTTATGGATTAGCAGTAAAATTCCAATGTATACAGAAGATTTGAATCACAATAATGTTTAGGAAGACAGCATGTAGGGGAATCATTTCAAAGAGATTAAAACAATGAAATCAGAAAGAAAATTGTAAAATAATCCTGACAATTCAAAGTACTTTTAAAAAGAAAAGTACATGTCTTCATAGAGGAACAAGCCATGTTCATGAGGGGTTAACCCCTTGACGTCCGATTTTATATATATATATATATATATATATATATATATATATAAGTGTGTGTGCATTTATCATAACATACACTGTTAGGGACCAGTTAGAAACAAGAGTTTGCCAAAGGTTCCTGTTTACTGAATGTAATAACTGGCACTGAGGGAATGGACATGATATCTGGTTAAAAAAAGGGTTTGTTGCATAATTGCAACAATGGGTGTCAAAGGGTTACATGACTGATAAAGTCTCAGGGAAGCGTCTGTTCCAACTGCTGCATTTTCGAATTCTCCCGAGTGGTGCACGACTTTTACACGAGTGAATAAAGTGAATGTGATTGGTCGATTATCAAGGAGGCGGGATTGTTGTGGTGGAAGGTTCGCAAGCAAGTTAGGTTGTGGCCGGTTTGTCTGAAGCATCTTGCTAACCAGTTAGCAACTTAGTGCTAGTAGGTTCCCAATGGGAAATTCCATTGGGACCAAGTAGCACTAAATTGGTGACTTAGAAACGACACTGTCAAGGAACGCTATGGACAGGGAAACATGCAAGAGGAGGAGAGTTTAGTGTCGGAGGTCGTGGATGAGTCTCCTCCGTCATCCATTTTTTATTTAGAGGAGGAAAGCGGGGACAAAGATGTTGTGGAAGAGGACGCCAGGGCGGCAGAAGCTTGGTTTGGTGTAGAAGGCTTCCAGCCGTACATGTTTGAGCCCTTGCCTCGCAACGCTGCCAGTTCTGTTAGCTCTACGCCTGCCGAAGACACAGACGTCCATCCCCGTGAACACTGGGACGCAACTCAATGGGAAAGGAAAGGATTCTGATTTCAACCGTTGCATATATTAGCTGCGACATTTGAATCAAGATGCTCTGACCAAAAAAATTTGATTGACAGATGACCGTCCATATATTATTGGCCGAATTGAGGTGTTCAGGCTGACGTAGAACTAACTGGCCTGCAGAAGATAACGAAAAAACCCCACAGATTTTAAGACAGGATTTTTTTGAAAATAGAAATTTTCTAACTTTTTGAACAATATCGTCTGATAAAGAGTACATTTATATAAATATTTAAGACAAAATGATTTGACATTTAAATATGATTTCCCTACAACTTTAAAGGAATAAAATGTTTTCATGTTCTCTTAAAAACAGAATTTCTAATTACGTCAAAATCAAATTGTTTATTTATGGATCCTGTAAAGACTATAGTTCAAACGAATCCACAGCATCATTTCAAAATATATCAAACCCACCAGAGATGTGATGAATCTGAACTAATAGGATCTGGCAGGGAAGTTCTGAATATAAAGGAGAAAATAGTGTATGTATTCAACAAAACGCGTTGATGATGGTCTGATTTTGTATCTTCCCATTTACCAGGGATCAGGTTTTGACGCCTCCATCGGCCAGTTTTGTTATCAGGCGCTGTGGAGCTTTGACAAAAGCAGGCGGCGGAGGCCTAGCAAAGCGCTGCGGGACGGCAAAGGAAAGTCGAGGCCTTCCTGACAAGGCAAGAAATGGCCAAGAAAAAGCAGACTGAGGATGACCAGAGAACTGATGGTGGGACGCTTCTGGAAAGGCAGCTTTGGGAGGACCAGAGATGCGATTGTGAGGTAGATTGGAAAGGCCATGGGGAGGTAGAGCATGGAAGCGATGGCGGGAAGTTCCTGCAAAGGCAACGTGATGAGGACCATAGAAGCCGTAGTGAAATGGACTGGATGAACCAGTGTGAGGTAGACCATAGGAGATATGGTGGGATGATCCAGAAAGATCCTGGTGAGAAGGCTTGGAGGAAGTACGAAGAGATTTAATGAAGGTATGCAGGTGATTGCGCCTCTCGCCTATTGACTGCTGGAGATGGGCACCAGCACCCCTTGCAACCCCACTTGGGACAAGCTTGTCAGATAATGGATGGATGGATGGATGCAGGGGACTTTGGTAGAGCGGCGGAGAGTGTTTTTGATGAGAGGTAGTTGGCCACCGGTACATAGAAGACTCAGAATTCAAAGATTGACGAGGCCTTAAGTATACATGGTGGAAGGTGTTCAAATGAGGAAGGTGTGGTTGAGGGAACCCTAAAGAGGAAGGCTGAGGACAAGGTGGAAGCGGTTGCTCGTGCTTAGCAAAGAAAGCTGGTCTAGCATTAGACAAAGCTGGATTTTTTAGGTTAATATTGTACATAGCCTCCCTGTTAGTGGGACTTAGTGGCATAAAGTCATAATTTGTGGGAGATGGTAAAACAGGATAGATTTGGTTCATTTGTTCCGATTTGAAATTACCTTGTAATCTGGGTTGAAGGGCGTATGATGGCTGACGATAGGAGGGGCCTGGATTGCCTAGAAGAAAGCCTGCCATCGCCTTTAGACGGGAACTGGAAGGCTTATCGTCTTCCATAACTGAGCAGTTTGCCTGAGTACTTAAGGTGTCAGAACTGTTGGTTTTGGTGATTTTTAAGGAGCTGGTATCATCTGTAAGATGTTCAGTGCTCGACGGGTTAGAGGCGGGAGCCCTTAAAAAGTTCCCAGACGAAATAGTGGTTTTATTAGTGGAACCTGGCCTATTGGAAGGTAGCTGCGTTTCAGTGGGTTTTGTTCTGTTTGTCCGGAAAATTTGGGCAAACAACCTCTTTGATTTGTTAATCAGATTTTTGGTACGTGAGCTTGGGGATAGAGATTCACTTAGAACATTAGCGGAGTGACCTGTGTCGTTATTACAGCCAGATGTGGCAATAACATCCTGAGTGGCAGGAGCAAGTTTAGAGGTATCCCTATGGATGGTTTGGGTAGTGAGATTTCTTTTACTGTCAGTTGGAGTTTTGGTGTTTTTTCTATGAGAAGAAGTAAAATCTGACTGAAATGGAGTTGTTTTTTCATGGTTAGACATAACTGCTGGAATGGCAGTGGTTAAGACTAGAGGACTTTTTGTTGCATTGGTGAAGTCTTTAATGGTTGTTCCTTGGATTGTTGAATTAACTCTGGTGTGTTTTGGTTTTTTTCTACCACTGAGGATAGAGGGTACTTTAGAGCCTGTGGGAATGAGGATGGCAGCTGAACTGTTAATGGGAGTAGCTTGAGGGTCAGTAGTGGATGTCTGTGGCACAGCGGTGGACTTAAGATTTAAAGTTTTGATCTTGTACTTAGATTTTTTCTTTTGACCGGCAGCAGTTGACGACAGTTTGACATTTCCTCTGTTATAGGTGGTAACATTTGTTGCTGTGGGTTTAGTTTTTAGCAGAGGCTTAGCTGTAGCAACCAGAGATTTAGAGGTCTTAGCTAAAGGCTTTTCGGAGATAGTTGAAGTTAGGGTTGTTGCTGCATTGGGAGTGGTTCTACTAGGACTGTTTATTTCTCTATCCCTACTGATGATATTTATTTCTGATGTCAAAGATTCATAAGTTTGGGTTAGGGCTGCAGGACCTGGGGTTGTTGCTTCAGGACCTCTTACATATGGAGAAATACTGTTAGTTGCTGTGCTGACAGCGTTTGGTTTCTCGTCTGTAATATCATTTGTTGTGGAGTCCAATGAACCAGAGTCACTTATCCCTCTCAGGACATCAGTTACACACGTTGAGAAAAAACATTTTGTTTTGTTTTGCGTTGAGTCCGAATTTGAATTTTTAACTTTCTCACTATGAGCCTCTGTTATAACATTAAAGGGTGCAACCAGTATCTTATTTGCAGGGTCAATATGAGGCAAACTGGGTAATGGGGGATTCCAGTTAGCATCAGTTGTGACTTTGTTTGTGATTTTATTGTTGGCCAACAAACCAGTGCTCATCCCGTCTTTGCTAGAAACAGCAACATTTGCTGATGTGGAGTTGTAGGGAGGGAAATATTGTAAATTGGGGGTAGTTGGTTTGGGTTTAGTTTTTAGCAGAGGCTTAGCTGTAGCAACCAGAGATTTAGAGGTCTTAGCTAAAGGCTTTTCGGAGATAGTTGAAGTTAGGGTTGTCGCTGCGTTGGGAGTGGTTCTACTAGGACTGTTTATTTCTTTATCCCTACTGATGATATTTATTTCTGATATCAAAGATTCATAACTTGGGGTTAGGGCTGCATAACTCTCAGTCGTTGCTTCAGGACCTCTTACCAAACCAATGCTTATCCCGTCTTTGCTAGAAACAGGTGTAGAGGCCATCATGTTACTCCCAAAGGTATTATCCTGAGCTAGAATGTCAGGGTAGTTACCGTTAGAAGTGTTGGTTAATTCAGCACCGATGGAGTGGGATGGTGTGATGGGTTTGGAAGGTAAACTGGAGAAGAACTGATCAAAGGTTTTGTTTGGGAATGTTATGATTGGCTTTGGTGTACCGCCATCATCAGAAGTGTTTGATGGATTGATAACGGTGGAACTAGGGGTGGTAAGAAATCTCATGAGACTAGAACTTGCCGTTACAGGTTGAGGGTCACTATTTAGGCCTTGTTTAGCTTTTAAGCGATCTTTTCTACTTTTTTTATGTTGCTTAATGCTAATTCGAGCTTCAGTAGAATAAATGGAATTAAGTATTATGGACCTTAAAGTTGTAGTTGGAACATCATGTTTGGTTGGGAGCCCTTTTCCACTGCTCCCAGTAACATGGCCAGTTGTAGAGGTGTCAGCAGGGATAGAAGGAGAAGGTTTAGTTATGCCAGACTGGCCATTATTGATGTGACTGAAGGGAAGGATTGTGGTTGTAGTTTTGGTTGTGGAAGCTTTGGTCAAAGTTGGCTCAGCAGAGATGTTAGTTTGATCATCAGAGGATTTGATGGAGTTTTCAGAGTCTGTTGCGTTGTTAATGGTAGTGACTGAATGGATGGTCGTTGAAGCTAAATCATGCTTGTCAGCATTAAGACCCTCTTTTCTTGTCAAAGAGTAGTTTGTGATCATAGGAAAACTAGAACTAGTTGTTGTCTGAGAGTCTGTTGCAGAGGGATTATAGGGGAAAGCAGAGCCTGTGGTGGACATTACCTCAGCTTTGGCCGCTGTTGATGTAGTCATAGTGCGATTATTATTCAAGGTAGATAAAGACATAGAAAGATGCGTCGTTGACCTTGAGGTAGGTATGGTAGTGTCACTTAGATTGAGTGGAGATTGAGGAGGGGAGGCGGTTGAAGTTTTAAAACTGGTAACTGTGAATGTCTTGTTGCTTGACCTAACTGGGTTGACCAGCAGAGCTCTTGGCCGTCGTTCTCGTCCACCTTCTCTTTCTTCGAGTGAAGAATTCACCTGAGTTAGCTTTACGGTAACATCTTTATTTTGGTGGATCATATCTGGTGAGGCTAGATGCTGGCCGGCGGTAGGATTCCTGCAAGTGGCAACAGCTGTTTTTTGTTTCTTCAGCAGGTGATCGTAGTAGAGCAGAGACAGCTGGTAAAATGAGTTTCCACTGGACATCTGAAAATAAAATCATAAAGGAAAGACTCAGAAGGTCAGTTCATAAAATTTAAAATCCATGTAGAGCTGGATGTTGTGCTTCTTTGATCTCACACTGCAATACAGAGAACCAGGTTTGTCAGCACCAATAGTCAGACAGTGTGTGGTGGTTTCAGTGACTTTAGCTCTGTCCTGCATGGTTTAGGTGTCTCTTTGCTGCCATGTGTCTGACTTTAATTAATTGGAGACTAACAGGCTTCTGCAGCCCCTGATGGTTGCTGAGGAGGCAATGCATTAATCTAAATTGGATTTTCTGGAATCCAGTTTGTGTGGTCTGTTTTTGTGTTTCCTTTCCTCCTCCACCAGGTGGGGCCCGGTCTTCATTGGGTCTCCCTGCACACCTGCAGCTCATTGCCTCATTACCTCTGGAGTGCTCTTAAGCTGCTGACTGCCGCTACCTCGAGGCCAGAGTGTTTAGGGTACTCTAGCCATGCTTAGTTTAGCAGAGTCTAACCTAAGTTTTTGTTTGCCAGTTTTGGGATCTCTAGCCAAACTGAGTTTTGTTGAGTCAAACTGAGTTTCTGTCAAGCTGAGTCTTAACTTTGTCTTTGTCACTTGTCTTTGCCTCTTGGCAGGAAGTCATCCTGCAAACTGGATTTGTTCAGGCCTTTTCTTTCTGGAACGATCAACTGAGCTTCTAACTGAGTTTGGGTTCCAAACAGGAAGTTTGGATCCATTTTCCCCAAGAGGTTGTTTGAGCTTCACACCGAGCAAAGGTTTCATCTGCACCGCAGCCCGTTCAAGTACCACAGGAAATCTGAGTGGCAGTCAGCTTCTCCGTTCACCAAGGAACAACCGCAGTCTGAGTAAACCCTGTCCGCCCAACACCAAACAAAACAATCACTGGAACCATCCCACACAGACTGGATTCCATAAAGGACACATTTTCTGGAGAAGTGAGTCTGCAACCTATTCTTCCAATTCAAGCCTAAGAATCTAATTTCCGACTGAGCCTGAACTAACCGCAGTGTCTTTCCTTCACCCTCCAGTTCCGGTTTAACAGTGTTCTGAGCAGCACTGGATTCATCACCATATTCTTAATAAACCAGTTAAACTTTTCCCTGGTCTCTCTGTTGGTCTTCTGCATTTTGGGTCAGACCTTTAAATAAATCATGACACTGGAATGGAGACATGTCAAGACCACACAGGCAAGGAGTCCGAGGACCAGGGTCTGGAACCATCGCTATAGAAAATGGTAAATTTATTCTTATGAAATTTTTTTTGTCCCTTTGGCTCTTTATATCAGGGTTCCCAAAGGTGGTTTCACAATATGACTTTTTCACAATTAGGCACCAAAATATATCATGAAACACAAATACCATTGTCCTATAAAATAAATAATTGTACCATAAAATAAGAAGTAGAGCTAGATCTCATTTAAATTCTTCATAAAATGCACAACTAAATAAATAGATGTTCCATTAATATAAAAAAAACACAGTTATAATAGAAATTTAATTTAAAAATTAATTTAGATAAAAAATGAAAATTATTGCCTTACGGAATATTTGTATATAAATTTTGAGTGAAATAATTGTATGTATCTTTAGGGGGTCGCTTCTCTGTGTCGCTAAAATGTTACCTAATAAAGTGAAGATTTGCAGTATTCTAACTTTTATCTTCTTCACACCTCTTCATCAATAGAACCTGCTGATCATGGTTGAGTTATCCTGACTGAGATTTTAGTTGATGCCGTTTCCTGTTCGGGTTCCCAGAGCCTGAAGTTACGAAACATCGGAGCATCCGATCAGCTGAACCTGAGGGAGGGCAGCAGCTGCTTTACCTGTGATAGGAGGAGGCTGCAGGAGAAGGGAAGCTCCAACAGAACCCACAGTCTAAAGGTCCGAATGGAACCAGCACATCCGTCAGGCAGCAACAGCAACCTTCTTCCATCTGTAGAGACACAT
>NW_015151525.1:45385-48914 GCF_000732505.1 Cyprinodon variegatus
TTTATGTGCGTTAGTTAGCGAACGTGTCAGAAAAATGAAATTATTCTGACAATAACGATAGTGCCTTGGTCCTTCTTCATAATCAGAATGAATAGATGTTTAACTCAGAAGCTTTGCCATGCATATAAACATTTCTTTGCTCTAGCACACCTAGATCTAATGATTGCTACCCTTTAACAGCAACTAAGAGCTGCTAATCACTTGGTTATTAAGATCAGGTGTGTCGATAAACATCCAATTCAGCTTTGTCTATTATTTATACAAGTCACAGATCAAATTGAAATGTTGATCAAACTCTGTTTATTTTGACCCAGGAAGGTTCTGCTAAATGGCTCGAGACGAACCCAGAGATAAATAATAAACTCCAAAAATTAAAAGTTATCAAACATACTCTGAATTGATCAGGCTACCATGGTGGGTCTGTCCTTTCACTGTCCAGACAAATACATCAGCAGATAGAATCCCTAAAAATAAAAATTATAATAATCCGTCCTCTAAACTGCTGTCCTACATCAGCTTTAAAATGTTCCTGGGAAATCTAGATGTTTGCTGTTTTCCAATCAGTTATTGTTTTAAGAAATTTGCATTCATAAAATCACCTTGGAGACGAAGGTCAGAGTGTCTGATGAGGGAGAAGCGAACAGAAAGAGACGTGTTGCTGCAGAGAAACTGCGGCGCCTTTAAGTCTGCATCACCTGCAGAGTCTGAAACAAAAGGAAAAGACAGAAAGTTACAGGAATTGATGTCAAAAAGCCACCAGGTGGAGAGCAGAGGTAATGCATGTCAAAGTCACAGGAGTCAGAGAAAAAATAAAAAAAAGTTTCTGTCTGTCCAGATCTTCACTTTTATATCGTTATATAGGAAACTATTAATGACAAAATCTAATCTCCTTCATGGAGCCAAGAGAAGACTTGAGTAAAGACAAGAAGAATCATGCTGTGGGACATGATGATGATGTAGGTCAGAAGTAATGAAGATGTGTGGAGCTAAATCAGGACAATCCTGGCTGTCGTACCAAAAAAGTTAAAAAGTTAAAAAACAAACAACTGGGTCTTGTTTTCCAAGTTTGAAGAAATATTTTTTCCTATTCAGAAAGACTTTTCAATTCAAAATGACATCAGTTTGTTTAATCTAACTTTTGATCACATGTCAATTTTATGATCACATTTGATCACCACAGATTTTTTTTCCATGCTGGTAAAACCGGCAGACATTTTGAATTTAAAACACTTCATGAATGGGAAACAAAACGTCTTCATAGTTTGAAAACAAAGTCCAGTGTTTTTTTTTTGTATTTTTTTTTACTTTTTAAACTTGTTTTGGGAATGACTATGACCTGGATGACTGAGAATCATCACAAGAACATATGACGTAGGTCAGAACTGATTCAGATTCCTACGGAAGAGGATTAGGGCCACTGAAAAAAAAAAGTTAATTGATTTTTAAATTTTATTTCAGTTTAACATGGGTAAAAAGTCCGAATTCTGACTTTAATCTCAGAATTCTGACTTTTTTCTCAGAATTCTGAGATTAAAGTCAGAATTCCCATACTAAACTGAAATAAAATTAAAAAATCAGTTATTTATTTCTTTTTTCCTCTGGCCCTAATCCTCTTCCGTAAATTCCAGACTGAGGATGCTGGAGAAATTATGTTTTTAATAGTTTTTTTTTATAGATGTTTTCCAATCAAATCTGACTGAACATCTGATGTTTTACAAAGGAAGGTAATTGTTTTTAGATGTTTAAAGCTGGTGGAGAAAAACCCAAAGGATCTGCTGCCAGAGGAGGTTCTACTAAGTTACTACTTTTCAGATCTTCATTAACAAACATGTAATTAAAAAAAAATTAATTAATATATGCGTTCTGATGGCATTTTAGAAAAATAACTTTTGTCAAAAACAAAATGAATGTACACAAATAGGGAATAGTTGTATTAACGATACATGTAAACAGAGTTTTATGGGCCCCCCAGGAACGTGGGGCCCTAGGCACCTGCCTAGTGCCTAATAGTAACCCCCCCCCCTGCCAGCAGGTATGAAAGTTATGGAGATGTCATCACTGTTCCACGGTTCTTTACAGATCTCCTAATCTGAACAGTGACTGGTTCTGATCCAATGCTGTTAGAACCAGAACTGAAGGCTGATTAAAGACAGAACAGTGTTGGTTCCGTCTGTCTTAGAGGAGCAGGAGGTCCGAACTTCATGGCTTCAGTTGTTGGAATAAACAGCATAAACTCTTTGATGTGGGCCCGACCCGAGATAAAAACCCAGAACTCTGCAGGAGGCGTTTCTTTCTCACCTTTAACAAACTGCCACACCTGCAGGGAGAAGCCTCTTCCTCTCATCCGGTCCGAATCCTGAGCCTCTCTGTTCTGGTCCGGTTCCTGAGCTGAGCTCAGCTGGATTATCACCAAGCCGATCCAAACCCAGACAGTCATTATCAAGCTGGAACCAGGCGATTTTTCTCTGCTGATCTGGAAGCAAAGCAGAAGAAGCTCTGGGAGCTGGATGGTTGGAACCCAGAACTCTGCAGGAATGAAGCATCAGAAGGAAATAATCAGCTGTTTTAATGACCTGACATGAGCAGAACCGTCCTCCTCCCCTCTGGATCTGTTGGTGTGACCTCTCTGATAAGACTCAGGGCCTCGGCACCACGGCTGCCGCCGTCTGCAGACGCCGTCCTTCAGGTTCTCTTCTCCTTTCTGCTGGAGAACAGCAGCGCATCAACCAACAGAAACCCTTCAGTTGAGTTTCTGGTTCTGGAAGGAAGACCCGCGTCTAAAGGTCATCAGGTGGGTCCATACCTGCACAGACCTGAACTTCAGCTTCTGCTCTGATGCTCCTTCAATGAGATGAAATGTGTTCTTTTAAAAATAAACCAGAGTACCCTGTGAGAAGCTGGAAGAACAGGCAAAGCCCTCAGCACATGAATTTGTTGCTAGGCAACAACAGCCACCACGCAGCCTGGAGCAATAACATGATAAAAATGATTCGATCAACTTTTTGTTTCTAATATTTTTATTACAGGCACTAAATAATGAAACAGGCTCCACAAGGAATACAAATAAATTAAAATACACTAAATATAAATATATTATTGTGTGATGAAAGTAAACACAATACAAGTATATACATTTTATAACGAAGGTTAAAACTTTGTGAAATGTTTTAGTAAATAGAGAAAAACTCAATATATATTTCATATATAGTTTATTTTGTTTTGTTCAGAGAAAAAAAATGTATTTGCTTTTCCAAAACAACACGTTTCTGAGCCGTAATTTCGTTTTAAGATATAAAGCAACATTCCATATGTCTTTAGTTTCTCTTTCCTGAATTATTTCAAAAACTATAAGAAGTTTCAGGATAATAAACAATTAAATAAAAAATTTCAGCTCCAAAACTTTAAAGCATAACTATGTAATAAAATGCCTTTTGTCTGCCAGACATTTTCACACATTGGAGAAACTTTCAGATTAGAAATGGTTGATTTTCTGTCTGAAGTACAGTTTTGTATTGAATACTGACGTGCA
>NW_015151525.1:50726-53340 GCF_000732505.1 Cyprinodon variegatus
ACTCTTTATTTTCACTTTTACCCGATGTATTCCAGCATCCAGCTGCCATGCACGTGGGCATTGTCAGTTTCACTATAGCTCTGGTGAATATCAATAGTGAAGTCCTCTGTGTCATGATTTACTAAAGGTCTGACCCAAAATGCAGAAGACCAAACAGAGAGACCATGGAAACGTTTAACAGGTTTATTTGAACAATGACATGAGTCCAATGCTGCTCTGAACACTACTCAATCTGAAAGATGAGGGGAAGAAACTGCGGTTAGTTCAGGCTCAGTGGGAAATTTGATTCTTGGGCTAGAAGAGGAGGAATAGGTTGCAGACTCACATCTCCAACAAAGGTGTCCTTAATAGAATTCAGTCTGTGTGGGATGTTCCAGTGATAGTCATGTTTGATGTTGGGCGGACAGGATTTACTCAGACTGCAGTTGTTCCTTGGTGAACGGAGAAGCTGACTGCCACTCAGATTTCCTGCAGTATTTGAATGGGTCGTAGTGGAGAATAATCCGTTTCTCAGTGCGAAGCTCAAACGATCTCTTGGGGAAAGTGGATCCAAACCTCCTGTTTGAACCCCAGCTCAGTTTGAAGCTCAGTAGATCCTTCCAGGGAGAGAAGGTCCGAGAAATCCAGTTTGCAGGATGACTTCCCAGTATTGGCAACACTCTGGCCCCGAGGTAGTGGCAGTAAGCAGCTTAAGAACACTCCACAGGTAATGAGGCAATGAGCTGCATGTGTGCAGGGAGACCCAATGAGGACGGGGCACCACCTGGTGGAGGAAAACAGGAAACACAGAAACAACCCACACAAACTGGATTCCTGATACTCTGGAAATCTTCAATAATTGTTGTTGATTGCAGATGTGTGTAGTTCCCATTGATTTGGGCAAAAATGGCCGCTCACTGGCGAAAACTATAATTTTTTTTATCACCGCAAACTTTTTAGTTTTAGGTATAATTATTAATCCATTGATTATTTCTTGCTGATTTTTCTTTAAACATTTAACAGCCTTTTCTTTTTTTTAACCAAGGATAGAATATAAAAGCATAAATTCCCCAATAGAGGTGCCAAAGAGACCAGGCGGTGATTACAACATGAATGAAATGAAGACCAGAGAAAGTGACTCAGATTTTTATGTATGTCATTCAGGGGTATATTCTATAAATCACAGTTTGTTGATTAGATTGTTAATCTAACAATAACAATTACAATAATTTAAGCTAATTTGGTGGCTGGTTGATAGCTGATCAGCTGTTGTGGCTGTTGATCAGCTAATGTGGTGAAATATGAGTTAGTCATTTTGATAATTGATGAAATGCAGTAGTTGATGATCAGTCAGTTGTTGCTATGGTAATGGTTAACTTAGTCTTAATGTATATTGAAGGATTAGTTATTTGTGTTTAGTTAGTTATGTTTATTGGTAGGTTAGTTACCATGGTTACTGCTCAGCTTATTGTTATTTGGTGTCTTCCAGTAATTCCTGAATCAAGCAACAATGAACTGAACAAAACGTTTTAAAAAGTCAGAACCTTTTTGCACCAAATCAATAATGAAGGCCTTCACATAGTTACAGTCCTCTGTGCTTCGGATGAAGCTTCTGAATTCGTTCCAAACCCGCGGATTTTCGATGCACAGCGCCCCCCCACGTCTTTGGTACTGAGGTATAGCTCTGTTCATATCAGCTATACACAAACATGGTCTATTCTGATCTGTGGTCACACTCCACTTTGAATGATCATCTGAAGCCTTCCAATTTCCCAGAGCAGTTTGGATCTCTTTAATGTTGAGGACATGACGTTGGTTTGGTTCACAGAAGGAGCGTTCCCGACCAGCTTGGCGACCCCATGTCTGAACCTTCAGTTCTCTGTCGAGAGCTTTGGCTATAGTGACGTAGAGATCTCCATCTGTGAGAAGAATAACTCAAATCAAAATCCGTATTCAACAAGTTCTTCAACTTCATTTAAAGCCCTTTAATTTTCTCTGCTTCCAATTAAGGAGCCCCTCAGGGAATCATATTTGGACCCTTGGTCTTTTTTTGCCAAAGTAATGATCTGAGGTTTTATGCTCCATTCCATGTCATGCAGATTTTGTTTATGTTCATTTTAATGTCATTCTCTGTTCCTCCTGTGTTGCTCCATGGTGTTTAGTCTTCAGAACAGCTGCTATTAATGCAGGAAAAACTAAGTTCATGAATTTCTAAATACAGGAGTTATTGTCAAGACATATTAAATTAAAAATGTTCAAGTGGCTGCAACTGAAATGCTACACATATGCTTTTAGGCATGGGCATAAATCCATTTGCAGCATTGGTCAGTTCCACACTAGATGGGATGTATGAAGATAAACTTGATATTTGTACGCACCAAAAAAATGTTAGGTCTTTGTTTCCAAGTTTGAAGATGTTTCTTTTCCCATTCAGGAAGCTTTTTCTTTTCAAAATGTCAGAAGTCGCATTGAGTTTGAGGTTTTACACAGCAGCCCAATAAAACCTTGTTTTTGTTTAGAAAACATGCAAATAGAAAGGGATGAACGGGTCCACCCCTTTGGAATGGGGGTCGTTTGGCTTCTTTTGTTAGCCTGCAATGCCCCATACCTGTCTATGTATCCGACAGGCACTAAA
>NW_015151525.1:54432-56169 GCF_000732505.1 Cyprinodon variegatus
AAAGATATCACAAAAATGTACTTGAGTACAGTAACGAAGTATTTGTACTTCGTTACTTCCCATCTCTGAATGTGGTCCATTATATGCAAAACTTTTCTAATGTTGTCCTGAGTTTGATCTTTATGTTGTTCAGGTAGAATTGTTTCAAGTCTGTTTGAGATGATGGAGGTCAACAACTTATAACCATAATTTAATACACTGTAGTTACTAAAGTCTTATCTTATTCTTTCTGAATTAATAATAATATTATTCCTTCCCTCCATGAATTTGCATGTTTTCAAAACAAAACAAAAAAGAAGTTTTGATGCACATAAAACCTGGAACTCAACACTCTTTCTGACATTTTGAATAGAAAAAGCTTCCTGGATGGGAAGAGAAATGTCTTCAAACTTGGAAACAAAGTCCAGTGGATTGTTTTTTTTAAACCGTTTTGGAATGACTATGACCTGGATGACTGAGAATATTCATCAGCATTTAAATGCACCATTAAATACATCTGAATGTTGATTCTGCTGCACCAAATCTTTTCTCCAGCAATAAATTCCCTACAGTCTGAGCCGCTTGGTCTGAAATTTCATATGCTACAATCCCATGGGTAAAATTGTTTATAGTGACCTGCACATAGCCATTTCATTTGTCCGAATGCAGAAATGGCCCCATTATGAAAAAGTGCTGGTAGTAAGCTGCTAGTCCTGTGGAGCAATTTAGTTCTTTAAAGGTTGCCAGGGATGTGCCAGTCCTGAATTTTGGGAGCCAGCAGCTGGAATACCAGTTCAACTGCTGGGCCCCCTGGAAAAACTAGTGCATTATTCACTATGTTTAACAGACCCTTTTTTGGCTAATAGGAAGTCCTGGACTGGAAAAACCCAGTCCAGGACTTCCTAACCAAACCTGTTCCAATTAATGACAATAGATGCTTGGTTCTTTGATGTAAAACCTGGAAGCTGGACTTTAAGAGAGAAGGCAGGTACACTGATGTATCTGTTACTTCTCACCTTTTGTCTGTTTGCTCTGTTTTTTTGAGATGCTTTTGAATTGCTGGCCTCCACTTGATTGCAGCATCACAAATGCAGGTAAGGGATCCAGTTTGACTTTCTTAGCAGCATCTTTAAGCTCTTGGTAGAAATGATCAGGAATCTTGCTGTCAAACACACATGCTCCGATATACTGCAGATGTCTGCCTGAAATAAAACACAGACCCTGGGAGATTCACTTCAACCCTTTCATCTCTAATGGTGACATGAGCAGCAGTTTGTGGAGCTCGTTACCTATGTTTTGAAACTGGTTGTAATCGAATGTCACACAGATGAATGTCTGACCATTTTGACTCCCAGTTTCTGGCCAGAAGCTGTTGGGATCCTGATTCAGTGGGAACTGTGGTGTGCTGTGTAGGAGCCAGACTCCTTTTAGATTCTTTTCCACTAACAGAACTCCTGAAAAAAAGGTACATACAAAAGCAGGATATACAAGAGACAATCAGACTGGCTAAGGACTTAAAGTCAGAGGTCAGCTCCGGTAGTTTCCCCTGTGCCTTAATAAATCTCAGATGTCTGCTGGCTTCTTCTGTTCTGAAATCTTCTAATTTGACAAGCAGGACATCAAGAAAAATAAATAATTGTTGAGTCTACAGTTTAACCCATTGACACTGTAAGGTGTCCAGGCCCACATCCTGAGCTGCCCACCACTGTGCTTTACAGCTGGTATGAGTTGTTTGAATGCATTCTCTTCCTGATCTCA
>NW_015151525.1:59333-60945 GCF_000732505.1 Cyprinodon variegatus
GGAAGGTTTCCAGATGGATATGCGGAGCAAATCCATCTGGCGGAGTCAGGTTAGGGAGATGGCGCTATATAAAAAAGGACTAAAATGAGTTGGTAGTCGACAGATTCCACAAATATCATGCATTAGATAAGCATAGGTTGTCTTTTTAGATGGAAACAATCTACAAAAATATTTGAGATATTGTGAGGCAAAATGAATCAAATGATTTAATTTTTTTAACTGAATAAATTTTTTAATTGTTTACCAAGAAGGTTTGGTATTATATACCCTGAATATAATGAAGTGGATCAGTTCTCACCATGTAGGAGAACATGGGTTTCAGGGTGTGACCCAGGACGCCGTTAGGATCGCTGATAATCTTGTTTCCACTCATCCTTCCATTTGAATCCATGTAAATATACTTTAATCCGTCTCCAGTAGCTGTTTTAGGGGCTTTGTACAAGATGAACCTGAGGTTGGGTCAGAAAACAGGAACAAATCCTCTATCAGGAACAAAAAGTTCTTCCTCTTGATTCCAGCAGAGGGCGATGTCCAGCTTTAGTCTCA
Source organism: Cyprinodon variegatus (assembly GCF_000732505.1). Taxonomy (NCBI): domain Eukaryota; kingdom Metazoa; phylum Chordata; class Actinopteri; order Cyprinodontiformes; family Cyprinodontidae; genus Cyprinodon; species Cyprinodon variegatus. Next base: position 59,880 of record NW_015151525.1, read on the forward strand.
GGCTTTAAATATTGCAGAATCAGCTCCCTGGTGTGGTTTGGTTACCATTGATTAGGATAGAATTTTGTATATTATTTCTAAATACTTACAATAAGTAACTAATCAAATGAATTTGTGAAAATATTTGTAATTTATTCACCAGTTTTGCGTTTTAATAAAATGTTGGGAAGAACTTTGTGTAAAAATTGTTGACGCTTTTTGGATGAATTTAAATGTGTCAACATGAACAGATCTAATGAGGATCAAACTTTTGGTTTCTCACCAGTCCTTCGCGTTTCCATTCTCATCTCTGCAGGTGACCACACCTTCACAGTTCCAGTGAAACAGAGTAAGGCTTAGCACCAGCCTCCAAAATGTTCCACAGAGGTTTGACATGACTTCCCCAGGTTCTGAACTTCTAAAATGTTTAGAAAGGTGACCCGGAGAAGATGAAAATGCTGACCTACTTCCAGGAGTCAAATGTTTCAAGGGTCCACAGCTTCTTCCTCAGAGATACTCACATAGAGGGCTCTTCAGCTCCTGGTGCTTTTAATCCTTCCCAGTGTCCCTGACCCAGTTTGCATTAGTGGGTACAGAACCAATAAGGGTGGGAGGAAAGATAAACACAGGTGAGATGGCACCCAGACTGGACTTTGTCAAACCAAACAAATTGAAATGAAATCCAGAGGTCATTTCTGTGGTAAAGATAAGTTTTCTGATGTTAAAAGTGATATATACCAATTTACCAATTTCTCATTTTTCGTGGCTTTCTCCACAGAATGATGGTCATGTATTCACCTGATAAAAGTTGCACCTACTCAAGCCCACCTTCTTCAACCACGCTGATGGGCATTCTTAAAAATTTATTTTCCGCTAAGCAAAGACTCAGTTCCCGAATCAACTATGGGAATAGATTAATGGCAAAAAGATTTTTATCACCCGATAAAAGTCTGGTGTTAAAGAAACTGATAATATTCTGATGATTAGCGTTATTTCCACAGTTGTGGTCTTGACCGGTCTTGAAACAAAATGCCGAGTCCTCAGCGCCCGAGACGAGACCGAGACCAATTGCATATATATATATATA
>NW_015151525.1:63289-64140 GCF_000732505.1 Cyprinodon variegatus
TCAGTCTTTTTTGTTTGTGTTTCTGTGTTTGTCTCCCTTCCTCCACCAGGAGACGCCTGGTTCTGGTCCGCCTCCTCACACACCTGCTGACGGTTTCCTCGTTAACAGGGTGCTCTTAAGCTGCTGATTGCCACTACCTTGATGCCCGAGTGTTTGCCAGTTTTGGGTACTCTAGCCAAGCTGAGTTTTGCTGAGTAAGACTGAGTTCTTGTCATCCTGAGTTTATCCTCAAACAACTATCCTGAGATGCACCTGTTTGAGGTTGTTAGCTGCATATAGACACCTGTCCATCCCATTCAATCAGTAAGAATTCAACTACTAACATGGCCAAAAAACCAAGAGCTGTCAAAAGTCACTAGAGACTTAATTGTACACCTCCACAAGGCTGGAAAGGGCTACAGGGAAATTGCCAAGAAACTTGGTGAAAAAAGGTCCACTGTTAAAACAATCATTAGAAAATGGAAGAAGCTAAACATGATTAACAATCTCCCTCAGACTGGGGCTCCATGCTAGATCTCACCTGGTGGGGTGAGATCTAGCATGGAGGTAAGGAAAGGTGAGAAATCAGCCCAGAACTACAAGCGACGAGCTGGTCAATGACCTGAAAAGAGCTGGGACCACCGTTTCCATCGCTGCAAAAATAATCTAGAAATAAGTGAAGATTTCTTAAATTAAGTGAATTTAACCTTAATTTGAGTAGATAAATAAGAGGATTTGCCAATGGTAGGAGTATTTCTATTCTTAAAATAAGATAATAAGATAAAAATGCACTTGAAACAAGACAATACAGTTGTTTTTTCTTATTTTAAATGTAAATTGTCTTGTTCCATTGGCAAAGTGTCTCACTTACT
>NW_015151525.1:65945-67703 GCF_000732505.1 Cyprinodon variegatus
ACAGGTCCCCAACTGGCATCTTCATTAAATAGTTCCCGCAGTAGCCTGTGTAATGATCTTAGCGCTAATGATCTTGGCTTACTTACAAATTTTATTCACCTGTCTAACTCTGCCCAGTTGCTCATTACTGCTCTTTTTGATCGACCTGCTCCAGCTTCTATTTAGCCTGCCTGCTACCGGTCATCAATGCCAGATTATTCGAGCCTTCGGTAGGAGATCTCTTGCCAGTGTTATCAGGCTAGATTATCTCTCGAGCCAGTGCTGAGAGCGTTTTCAGTGTTAACTTTTTTCTGATTACCCGATCTTGATCTGTTCTGCCTCTCTACCACTGAGCCTGCCTGCTCCAACCTGTTCTGTTTGCCTGAACTGTATATGGACTCCTGCTGGATTCTTCCTGTTTGCTGAACTTGGGGCTGCTTCCTGTCACCTTTCTGGATTTCCCTTCGGAACCTCTACGGACTTCTGATCTCCTTGTTCTGAATCCTCAGCACGTCCTCGGCGCCGGCTTTGGCTTCTTGTTGGCAGCCGACCGGCTGGATTCAACCATGTTCTCTGGGCACAGACTGAACTATAAAACCAGAGGTTCCTGACTTGGACGTCCTTGCTGTGTCTGTAGAACCACCATTTTAAAATAAACCCTTTTGAATTATCCGACTGTCTGTCTGCCTTGAATACAGGGTCCTCTGTTCTGAGCCATGACTAGTGGCCTCCTGCTGAGGCCAAGAGGGCCTCAAGGAGACCTGTTCCCCTGTGAGGTGTCTTCTAAAATTTGTCCATTTCATTATTTAAACGATTAAAAACTCATCTAATATCTCTATCTTTAGTTAATCTTTTAACCTACAGACAGGTTGGAATACATGATGGGGCCAGATAGGAAAAGAAAAGGCTGTACTGTCTCACAGTGGCTAGATTTGAGTGAGACAAGAGACTGAAAGACTGAAATTAATGAGGAGAACAAACATATGAAAGTTAAAACATTTGCAGTAAAGCCCTCTCTGAGAGGAAATCTAATGTTAATAAAAAGAATCAAACAGTGAAAAACTTTATGTCCTGTTAGGAGACCAAAAACAAAGAGTCAGATGCAACTTTTTTCATTCCTCACAGAGACACAGGGGTTAACTTCAGAACACAGCAACTCTTACAACATCTGACCTTTTGCAACAACACTTCACTAAGAAAAAAGCAACAGGTATTTAGCAAATTCAATGAATCAATTCTGCTCAGTTTAATCCATGTTTTCCCCATTTAAAGGTCTACAGAGCAGGAAGTTATAGCCGTGTTGATTTAACCACTTAAAAAATGTAAACTGCCATCATCAGAGATTGAACCACATTCAGGTGGTAGGGGGTAAGGACGCTTCCGACAGGTAGGAAGTCTAGTGAAAGCCCGAAACTCATTGTGAACCCGCTGATCGTTGATGCAGAGTGCGCCTCCGAAACGCTTGAACTGACTTATGGCCCTGTTCACATCAGCGATGCAGGTCCAGTGTTTGTTCTGATCCACAGCTACACACCACTTGGAATGGTCTGCCGTAGGCTTCCATGCTCCAAGAGAACTGATAGATAACTCTTCGACGTTGGTGACTTTAAAGTCTTCTCTGGGACAGTAGTCCTCCGTGCGGTCCCGCTGGCAGCCCCAAGTCTGGGCGTACACGTCACTCCTGAGGTTCTTTGCAATGCTGATGTACAGATCTCCAACTGCAAGAACAAAAGACATGATCAGGTGTTTCCAGCTATTCTCTTCTCCTCTCCTCTATCC
>NW_015151525.1:69532-70205 GCF_000732505.1 Cyprinodon variegatus
TGATGTGAGAATTACAAGATCAATTCGTTGTTGTATGATAAAACCAGGGAATCTCACCTTCTTCCTCTCCCTCTTCTGAATTTGCTTTAGAAAAAATTTTAAACTCTTTCCTTCTAAAAGTCAGGGATTCAACAGTATAGTCGGGAATGACAGGTGTAGCTCCTTCTGTCCACTTCACAGCATCTTGAAGCTCTCGATGAAAATCATTCGGAATATAATGTTCAAATGGAAATATATGGATTTTCTTTAGATGTCTTCCTGAAAATACGAAACACAATAAATTAAAATTATTACGACATTTTTATTATTATTAAAGTCAGTCTTTTTGTATTAGATCTTATTTCTGCAGTATTTTCAGGGAGCTGATACCTATTGCACTAAACTGGTCGTAGTTAAATGTCACACAAATGTAAGTCTGAGCGTTTTTGTTTCCACTTTGAGGCCAAAAGCTGCTCTGTTCTCTTCTGAAAGGGAACTGTGGAGTGCTGTGCAAGAGCCAGACTCCCGTACTGGTTCTGTCCACCATCACAACTCCTGCAGGAAAGAGGAAACACAGAAGATTTGCAATGTTTCACTGTCACAGCAAGCAGAGCACACCAACTGTAGGGTACAAATATAATGCATATTATGTTTAAAGTTTACTCAAGAAATTGATCTAGTGATGACCGCCTAA
>NW_015151525.1:72290-74245 GCF_000732505.1 Cyprinodon variegatus
AACAGTTTCTGTTGCTGTCCATCAGTCTAAAGGTTTACCTTTGCTGTGTCCAAACTTTTTCGGATCTGCGCTACATCCTGGAGGTTGGTCACTATAGCTGATGAATCCAAAGCTCGGCTCCTACAAAAGGTGCACAAATAAAGCCTTCATCATCCACTCAAAGTTGACAGATCCTACAGTTCTACATTTTGGTTGAAAAAGTCCACTCTAGGCAGCTGGACATAAGGTTTTCTACAAGACGTTTCTCCTTTCCTCCAAGAGGCTTCTTCAGTTCTCACTAGTGGTGGGCAGCACTGAGATTAATTTACTCTGAGTGGAACAAAGAATTAGGGGGAAAATAAGGTGTCTTTGATCCCTACTACTGCATTGGCCATGGAGGTCAACTGGGAGGTGTTAATGGTCGTTAGGGGCCTCTGATAGGTTGTTAACTCTAATCAGAATATTTCCAGTCATATGCCGCATTGAAGTGTGAGTCAGGTGGGGGCAGGTGAGAGGAGAATCTTGTTGGTATGTTGAGTTGTCTGTCTTCCATGATGTGAAGTGTACAATATAGGGTGTCCTTTAGCCTTCAGGTGCAGGTGAACAGTTGAGTCCTGTCCCGAGGAGCCGGCCCTCCTGTGTTGAGCCATACGCCTGTGTAGCGGTTGCTTGGCTCCAGTGAAAAGGTCTGTGCACTCTTCACTACAGTGATTGGCGTAAACCACGTTGTCGGTCTTGTTTCTGAGTGTCTTATCTTTTGGGTGAACCATTTTTTGTCTCATGGTGTTGCTGGGTTCGAAGTGCACAGGGATCCGGTGCTGGTTGAAAATCCTGCTGAGTTTTTCAGAGACTCCAGGAACATATGGCATGTACTTATATAGCGCCTTTATTCAAGTTAGGAGACTTGACCAAAGCGCTTTAAACTACATTCATTCACCCATTCACGCACACACTGATGGTGGCAAGCTACATTGTAGCCACAGGTGCCCTGGGGCTCACTGACAGAAGCGGGGCTGCCGTACACTGGCGCCACCGGGCCCTCTGACCACCATCAGTAGACAATGCAGGTGAAGTGTCTTGCCCAAGGACACAACGACACTGAAAGTCGGAATCGGGGCTTGAACTGCAACCCTTCGATTTCAGGGCAAACTCCTACATCCAACGCCACTGTCGCTCCACATAGGTAATGATGATGTTCCTTTTTCTGTTCTCTTCCTTCTTAGCAGACTTCTTCTTGTTGGTTTGAAAAAAACCCATCTGGGAATAACCAGAGTTTTTCAGGGAAGTTCCAATGTGTCCCTGTTCTCTCATCTTCCTTCTGTTGGTGGTGGGAATGGTTTCTGCTCATCTCTGAAGGGTTCTGATGACGCCTAGTTTGTGTTCCAGTGGATGGTGTGAGTCAAAGCGGAGGTACTGGTCAGTGTCTTTGGATTTCCTGTAGACTTCTATGTTGAGTTGTCTGTCTTCCATTATGTGAAGTGTGCAGTATAGGAAAGCAAGGCTGCTATCTTTCACATCTTCCTGGGTAAACTGGATGTTTCATCACAGTCGATGTGTTCTGTAAATATGTTGATATCCTTGATCTTTATTTTGATCCATGTGTCATCGACGCATCTCAACCAGTGACTGAGTTTTGTTTCCTGCCCTGCTTTCCAATTCTTCCATGTATAAGTTCGCCACTATGGGAGACACAGGAGAGACCATCACATCCATGTTTCTGCATGTAGAAATCTTGTTTGAATTGGAAGTATGTGGTGGTGAGGAACAAGTCCAAGAGATAAAAGATGCGGTCAGTCGTCAGATTGGTCCTGTCTACCAGAGTGTGCTCTTGAAATAAATGCATCCTTACAGTGGGGACTGCTTCTTTGATAGGGATGCAAGTAAGAATAGATGTGACATCATGGGAGACCATCAGAGCCCCCTAAAGACCATTACCCCCATGATTGACCTCATTGGTCAATCCAGTAGGAGGGATC
>NW_015151525.1:74817-77635 GCF_000732505.1 Cyprinodon variegatus
CAAATGATGCTAAACAAATTTTAAGACATGCAAACCGATTTGGTGCCACCTATTAAAAGGAGACGTATATTTAACAGTTTAGAAGTGGCTGTAAAAGAAAGATGAGGTTCAAAGCCATGGAAATGGAAGTAATACCGATATTAGGTGTAAAAAAAATTATGATGATTATTATAGTTCCCCGATGTCAGAGTGCTAGAGACAAAAGTAAAAAAAAAATCTTTATTTCCAAAAGGCCTCATTATTGAAAGACTAAAAACAGAAATGCACATATGGATTAACTATTATCAATAGATTAAATCTAGTCTGCATCTGCATCTGAATTGAATTATTTATTTATTTTATTTTTTTTTATTTATTATAGTAAAAAGCACAATTTTATTCTGCACCCTTCTAGACATTCTGTGGCTATATTATTTATAAAAAATGCATTATTTAGATAAAAAAAAGTTTAACTATGACCTTTAAATTAAAATAACACAAGCTCTTTGGACAAGCAATCCTTAACTCTTCCTCGATTTATTTTTATTTAGAATTCGATTCCCAACTGGCTCTTATAATGTCTAATATGATCACCTGTATTTTACAACATCAATGATTCCATGGAGAATTTGCTTTTGAAAATATTCTAGAGACATCTTTAGACCTGGAAGTTTCTGGGTTTTATGCCAGATGAAATTAGCCTTTGAAAATATTCTAGCACTGCAAAAACGATCTAGAAATAAGTAAATATTTCTTAAATTAAGTGTATTTATCCTTATTTTAAGTAGGTAAATGAGATTGTTTGCCAATGGAATGAGTAGTTTTGCTCTTAAAATAAGATAATTAGATAAAATGCATTTGAAATAAGACAATGCAATTGTGTTTACTTATTTTAAATGTATATTGTCTTGTTCCATTGGCAATATGTCTCTTTTACCTCCTCAATTCAAGAAAAATTGCACTTATTTAAAGAAAAAATTACTTATCTAGATTTCGATTTTTTTCCAGTGAGACATCTTTAGACCAGGGAGTTTCTGGGTTTAATGTAGGTTAAAATCTGTTCTACTGGGTCTGTAATTAGGCGCAACAAAAGGTCCCACAGTCTGCTTCAATGCAGCTGCCAGAGGAGTGAACTTATGAACTCTGAGGAAATACCTTATTGATCTGGGATGAACATAGAAACACTAAAAAGCCCCACACCCCTGCAGCATAAAACAATAGCAATGCCATCATTGAATCATACAGCTTGCACTGGAAAAAAACTAAATCTACATAAGTCATTTTTTTCTTAAAATAAGTGCATTTTTTCTTGAATTTAGGGGGTAAGTGAGACACTTACAAATTCATTATCATCTTATTTCAAGTGCATATTATCTAATTATCTTGTTTTAAGAGTATATATCCTCATCCCATTGGCAATTAATCTCATTTACCTACTCAAAATAAGGGTAAATACATTTAATTTAAGACATTTTGACTTATTTCTAGATCGTGTTTGCAGTGTGCACCGGAAAAAACTATCTAAAAATAAGTAAAAATATCTTAAATCAAGTGTATTTATCCTTAATTTGAGTAGGTAAATCTGATGGTTTGCCAGTGGAATTATTATTTTTACTCTTAAAATAAGATAATTAGATATTATGCGCTTGGAATAAGACAATGCAATTGTTTTTTTTTTCTTATTTTAAGTGTAAATTGTCCTGTTCCATTGGCAAAATGTCTCTTTTACCTCCTAAATTCGAAAAATTCACTTATTTTAAGAAAAAATTACTTATCTAGATTTCGATTTTTTCTCCAGTGTGGTAAATATATTGAATCTTAAAAAAAACAAACAGCTAATATCCCTTAGATAAAACAATTTTTTTTACCAATATTACTGGATGATCTGATTGGATTGTCTGTAAAGAGCTTTGAGATAAGTTATGTTTTAAATTGGTGTTGCAGAAAAAAGATATTGACTTGAATTTATTTTTATTTTATCCCATTATTGACTGAACATACAGTCACACCAGCAGCCTCTGCAAATTCAATCTACCTCCAGAAAAATAGAAGATTGTGGCCGTAATAAAATCTATAGTCGCTTTAATTATCAGGACTTTCTAGGAAGAGAAAATATGAGTATTTTCCGCTGCTAAATTTACAGCCTCCATTTAATCAACCAATCAGTCATTAGGTCCAGCTTTTTTTGTTATTGAATGATTTTCTCTGTAAGTAAAGCAAAATAAGCAACATAATGATGCCATTAGAGTCCCACTCAGTACCCAATTAGTTCTTAATTTGATGGACCAAGCTGTTCTCATATCCTTCACCTGCAAACAGGAAATCAGCCTTTTATATGAGGCGTTACAGGACTTACACTGCAAAAATGATCTCAAAATGAGTACAAATGTCTTAAATTAAGTGTATTTACCCTTAATTTGAGCATGTAAATAAGATCATTTGCCAATGGAATGAGTATTTTTACTCCTAAAATAAGGTATCTAGATATTATGCACTTAAAATAAGACAATGCAATTGTTTTTTTCTTGTTTAAAGTGTGAATTGTCTTGTTCCATTGGCAAAGTGTCTCACTTCAATCCTTAATTCAAGAAAAAATGCACTTATTTTAACTTATTTAAATTTTATTTTTTTGCAGTGTGGTAACCTAGAAAGGTTTGAAATGATCAAACCACACAAAGGTGCTTTTTACCTTCATGCAATTTTTCTCTCACTCCAACAAACAAACATAAATGTCTTAAACATATTTTATGAGTTTATAAAATCCAGTCAGCTCATCCACCATAATTTGATTAACACTAGAACTACTACGGAGGGGTCAATTGTCCTTTTTACCTAAAAG
>NW_015151525.1:79037-82466 GCF_000732505.1 Cyprinodon variegatus
CCAATCAGCTAACCAGTATTTTCGCCCCTTCCCAAAATTACTTCAACGGAAGGTTTCCAGATGGATATGCGGAGCAAATCCATCTGACGGAGTCAGGTTAGCAAATTTTATACACTTAATGTGTGGGACGTGTGCTCTACGAGCCCTGAAGTGGTTCACAGGCGATCCTGGGGGGGTCCAGGTGTGGCCATATTGGGCTAACATGATCAGCTCTATGAACATGTCATGATCATTGTTGCATACTTTTGGTTGGGGTGTTGGGGCCTTGTTACAGCAGATTCTAAAAAACCTGGATTTTCCGAACCTGCTCATTTTTGGTTTTATCTTCAGTAAGATCGTAGAGTAAGTTGCATTAATGTCGGCAATTTACTAAATATCTGTAAACCTGGATGATACCTTCTATAACATCAGATTCTCAGGACTCCATCATCATAGATATACTTCCCAAGGAGCCAGCCAGAAGCTTGAAAAACGCTGAAGGGTCTTTGATCATGTAAATAAAACCTAAAGACCAAGATTCAGACAAGATGACCGTACTGCCACCATTATTTCAATCAATATATGAAATGTATGAAGTTGGTCGCAAGAGGTAATTACTAAAAAATGAAGTCATTTTAAATCCACAAATTTAGGTTTTGTTGAGTTCAGGGCCTTAGATTTAAGTTGATCTTAGACTTAGACAACTTTTATTGTCATTTTGTATTCACGGAATGTATACAAGACTAAATTTCATTCTTTACAGCTTTTTCCATTTCCCAATAGGATATATATTTTGCATTGCATTTGCATTTTGCAGAACTTTATGGAGAAAAATATAGACGAACTGTCAGTCACAATGAAGCAAAAATCTTTTCTGCTGAATTGAGTGACGCTAATTTTATTTGATTCGAAAAAGTGGCTCAGCCAACCAGGGGAGGACTCAGAGTAGAGCTGCTGTTCCTCCACATCGAGAGGAGCCAGTTGAGGTGGCTCAGGCATCTGGTTAGGATGCCTCCTGGACGTCTCCCTGGTAAGGTGTTCCAGGCACGTCCCACCAGGAGGAGGCCCAGGCGTGTCCTGGGACTATGTTTCTCGTCTGGCCTGGGAACGCCTTGGGATTCCCCCGGAGAAGTTAGCCCAAGAGGCTGGGGAGAGGGACGTCTGTGGGCCTCCCTACTGAAGCTGCTACCCCCGAAACCCGACCCCGGATAAGCGGAAGAAGATGGATAGATGGGTGGATGAAGAAGTGGAGGCTTCCGTTAATATGTTCAAAACAAGGGTGCAGAGCTTAAGCATGTGACCCTTGCACAGAGGTGGGAACAGCAGTCAGAGTCATACATGTATTCAAAGCTTGAAATTAGAGTTAAAATTAAAAACTCTAATCTGCCTTCAGTTTGTAAATAGAATAATTTAATTTAAACTGCATTTGGCCAAATCAGCAGAATTTCCTTTCTGTTATAAATCGTAGAAATATCGGCGCCTTGCCCCAGCGCTGTGGCGCAGAGATGGCCTAGTGCAGGGGTCTTCAAGGGTGTTCCAGGCCAAAGACNCGGTGCTGGTTGAAAATCCTGCTGAGTTTTTCAGAGACTCCAGCAACATATGGCATGTACTTATATAACGCCTTTATTCAAGTCAGGAGACTTGACCAAAGCGCTTTACACTACATTCATTCACCCATTCACGCACACACTCACACACTGATGGTGGCAAACAACATTGTAGCCACAGCTGCCCTGGGGCTCACTGACAGAAGCGGGGGCTGCCGTACACTGGCGCCACCGGGCCCTCTGACCACCATCACTAGACAATGCAGGTGAAGTGTCTTGCCCTTGAACCGTCAACCCTTCGATTTCAGGGCAAACTCCTACATCCAACGCCACTGGGAATGGCGATGTTCCTTTTTCTGTTCTCTTCCTTCTCAGCAGACTTCTTCTTGTTGGTTTAAAAAAAAAACCCATCTGGGAATAACCAGAGTTTTTCAGGGAAGTCCCAATGTGTCCCTGTTCTCTCATCTTCCTTCTGTTGGTGGTGGGAATGGTTTCTGCTCATCTCTGAAGGGTTCTGATGACGCCTAGTTTGTGTTCCAGTGGATGGTGTGAGTCAAAGCGGAGGTACTGGTCAGTGTCTTTGGATTTCCTGTAGACTTCTATGTTGAGTTGTCTGTCTTCCATTATGTGAAGTGTGCAGTATAGGAAAGCAAGGCTGCTATCTTTCACATCTTCCTGGGTAAACTGGATGTTTCATCACAGTCGATGTGTTCTGTAAATATGTTGATATCCTTGATCTTTATTTTGATCCATGTGTCATCGACGCATCTCAACCAGTGACTGAGTTTTGTTTCCTGCCCTGCTTTCCAATTCTTCCATGTATAAGTTCGCCACTATGGGAGACACAGGAGAGACCATCACATCCATGTTTCTGCATGTAGAAATCTTGTTTGAATTGGAAGTATGTGGTGGTGAGGAACAAGTCCAAGAGATAAAAGATGCGGTCAGTCGTCAGATTGGTCCTGTCTACCAGAGTGTGCTCTTGAAATAAATGCATCCTTACAGTGGGGACTGCTTCTTTGATAGGGATGCAAGTAAGAATAGATGTGACATCATGGGAGACCATCAGAGCCCCGTAAAGACCATTACCCCCATGATTGACCTCATTGGTCAATCCAGTAGGAGGGATCTGAGACACCTTTTGTTTTTCTCCTAAATTTTGGTTCCCCCTACTGTATATTTATCTCAGTGCTGCCCACCACTAGTTAGAACCGAAGAAGCCTCTTAGATGAGAGAAGAAACGTCTTCTAGAAAACTTCATGTCCTGGTGCCTAGACTGAACTTTTCAAGCTTGACCATGACCTGAATGACTGAGAATCTTCATAAAGTTTTAGTTCGACCAACAGCGCAGTAAAGAGCTCGTGTTTTAGTGCAGCTCTGAGACTCACCATTTCTCTGATTGGTTTGAAAAGAGGCTGAAGCGTTCTTGCAAGTACACCTTGAGGGCTGTTGATGTTGTTCAACCTTTCCTTTTTTTCTGGATCGATGTAAAGAAATTCTGAACCAGTGAGGCGTGAAGAAGACATTTCAGGTGCCTTATATAAAATATACCTGAACAAAAAGAAAGACATTAAGAGATGTTTCAGCAACCACAAATTAAGTAAAAGTCATGATTTTTTTGGTTGTCATGAATTCAGTTGTCTTTTATTTAGTGACAGAGTGACGCGGTAGCTGTTTCTCAATAAGCATCTAATCTGGCATTATTACGCCATCAAAGTAGACCTATGTACCCTACTGTACAAACACGATCTTCAAAGATTCCAAGTAAATTGCACTAAATTGCATGTTTATTTTTTAGTGAGTAAATAATTAATGATTGATCTACAAACGATGCTAAACAAATTTTAAGACATGCAAACCGATTTGGTGCCACCTATTAAAAGGAGACGTATATTTCACAGTT
>NW_015151525.1:85187-87256 GCF_000732505.1 Cyprinodon variegatus
GTTTATAAAATCCAGTCAGCTCATCCACCATAAGTGGATTAAGATAAATGTTAGGAAGAAAGTGTTAATAAAGACTACTCACCAGTCAACGTCATGGCCATTATTATTCTTGCAGGTCACAGAGCCGTGGCAGCTGGAGCAGAATAAAGTAAACAGCAGCAAGAAGCTCCACATCTTACCTGAAACAGAGAGAAAACATCTGCAGGAAGGTTTTCTCTCTTTTTATCACATCTGGAAACTTTAAACAATCCACTTTTTTAGGGGAACCGTATAGAACCATTTATTGTAAATGTCTGATCTGTGTCCCCAGAACCTTTCTGTGGTTTTCAAAGGACCGGATCTCCAGGATGGTTCCAGTTTTTTTTTTTTTGTTTTTTTTTTTGGACTTTAGCTGTTTGATATCAGGTTTTAATTTGAGTTTCCTTCAGGTTAGGACCAACTAGACCAGGCATCCCCACAGCTGGTCCTAGAGGGCCGCTGTCCTGCAGGTTTTAGAGATTTCCCTGCTTTTGCACAGCTGATTCTGATGATTTTAGTTCAGCAGAAGCCTCTTAATCAACTATCAATGTAAATCAGCTGTGCTGTAGCAGAGAAACCTCTAAAACCTGCAGGACAGCGGCCCTCCAGGACCTAGACCATCCAAACATTAGAGCCGCCATGATGTCGTATTGTTCTGGGTAACAATCATGCTTCAGTAATGTTGATGGAAATGGTTTCTCCTCAAACGCTGACTTCCTCAGACTGTTCCTCTTTCTATCAGTCCTAAATGCATCAAATAACATGCAGCTCTATGTCCTGCATGTTCTAAGACGGACCTACAGGAACCTCAATAAGAAAAACTTCTCCTGAACATTTAAGAAGCCAAAAGAAGCAGAAATAACTGTGGAGCTCATTTATCTTTAACACTCTTCTCTAATAAATTGTGAATTTCTGCTGAATGTTAGAATATAGTAAAACCAGAGAAATCACCTACAGTTAGACATGTTTCTGGGCTCCTCCGGTGTCTGCTGTCTCTGTCTCTCTCTCTGAAACTAAGTCCTGTTGCTGTTTTTATTCCTCTTTGTGACCCTGACCCAGTTCAGATTACTGGGCTCCAAGCCATATACACAGAAAGACAAATAAACTTTTCTGTCAGTAACATCAAAACATCAGCTGTCCTGTTTGTCTGTGAGGACAGACCATGAAACATGTCAGGAGGATTATTTTGAGATGGTTGCAGGGTTTCATGTCTGTTGTTTTGATGTAAGAGCTTTTAGGAGACACCATGGAGACAGGAGATGTCGCTGAAATTTAACAATAAGGTTTATAGAGAGTGAAAACACCAGAACCTATGAGTTCTGCTCATCCATCAAGAAGCCTGTTGGGGTCATGAGAGGTGGTGGTGCCCATCTCCAGCTGTCTACGGGCGAGAGGCGGGGTCTACCCCAGACAGGTCTCCAGTCCATCGAAGGAGTACTGCTTAGAGTTCTGAAAATATATCTATTTCATAAAGATAACACGGATATTAACAAATCTAGTTAAAGTTCTTGTATGTTTTGCATATATTGGGTGTGCAGACATCAGCGACCTCTTCTCTATCAGCAGAGCCACCTTTGAACCGCAGCCTTCGGTAAATTTGTCCTTCTGAATTGAGCTGAACCAGGTCTGGGGTTGGACCTTGATGTGTTTGATCTGGGTCAAAAGGGAAGATCTGAGAATCCATCCATACAAAACAGACCGAAAATCAGAATTTGGACTCTGACACTGTAATGGTGTAATGTTCTTCATGCCATGCAGGAAGCCATGTTTTTCTTCCAATTGGTGAGATAACAGCTTGCTTTCAAAACAAAACCACGCTTAAAATCTTATTTAGATCTGTATTAACAAGGAGCAAATTTGTAGCCTCGTGAGACCATCCTGATCTCGCGAGCTTTCAAGGTTTCACTCGCAGATCAGTCTGGAGACTCTCTGTTGAAGAAAATTTGGAGCCGTTCACCAAACGAACGTCCAATCAGCGTTGGCTTCGAGGCGGGTTGAGGTGTGACACAACGAGAAGCGCGACAGTTCAGTCTAAAGAGCATGGCGGCTTC
>NW_015151525.1:88847-91132 GCF_000732505.1 Cyprinodon variegatus
CCTCTCGGCAGGAAGTCATCCTGCTAACTGGACCTTTTCGGACCTCCACTCCCAAGAGGGATCAACTGAGCCTTAAACTGAGCCAGGGATTCAAACAGGAGGTTTGGATCCAGTCTCAGCAGGAAATCTGAGGGGCAGTCAGCGTCTCCGTTCCCCTAAACCGTTCCCCTAAACCGTCCAAGTTCTGGGTAAACCCTATTCCGCCCTCCACCGAATCAGACTAACTCTGGAAAACAACACAAAGATTGGAGTCAAAGATCCTTCACTTCTCTGGAAATGTGAGTCTACAACCAGATCCTCTTCTTCAAATCAACTTATAAAATTTCCCACTGAGCCTGAACTAATAGTCTGTCTTCCCTTCACCTTCCAGTTCCGGCTGAGCAGAGTTCAGAGCAACACCGCACCAAGCTTAATCTCTTCAATAAAACCTGTTAAACTTTCATCTGAGTCTCTCTGAATTGGTTTCACTGCATGTGGGTCCAAGCTTTAGATGAAATCATGACACATTGTATGAAATTGTGTTATTTCAAACTGGTCCTATAGTCACTCAGATGGAGTCATGTACAGTAACTAAAGTAATCCCTCCCTGGGATTATTAAAGTATTTCTGATTCCTGGTTGATGGGACAGGTGTTGTGAATGAAACGGTGCCCAGCTTGAAAGAGCTCCTGTGTGCTGCTGAATGATGACTGAAAGACATCTTCTGCCTCCATTTATCTTTTTACTACAGTCTGTTGAATTCATGCTAATGTGGAGTTACAGACATTTCAATTAGTGGAAAAAATTACAGGAGGGAATATAAAAAAAAAATCAAATCAACCAAAAGTTTTGCAACGCCCATGCAGTACCTCCTTGGACCCCCTAGGGGTCACGGACCCCCCGTTGAAGACCTCTGGGCCTAGTGGTTAGGGCATTGCGCCTCAAATCCAGAGGTTCTGAGCTCAAGCCCCACTCCCACAGACTGCCACTCTGGGTCCCTGAGCAAGACCCTTAACCCGACACTGCCCCCCATGCACCGCACAACGGCAGCCCACTGCTCCCCAAGAGGATGGGTTAAATGCAGAGAGTTCATTTTGTCGCTCTGTACTTCTGACAAAAAGCAGTAGGGGGCCCCTTGGTGAAGATTTCAGTAGAGGTAAAAAAAATCTTCACTCTTATCAAAAAGAGAAAATATAACACAACAATGCAGAGTCTGAGAGGGGGTGTTCAAAACTGAAACTTTGATGAAACCAGTTGATTATTCTTATGGTGATAAACAGGAAGTAAGTGAACAATTATAAGACTTGAACGCTGTTTAAAACTGGAGCATCAGCATGAGCTTATTAATAAAGGCCTAATTATAGCTTCCAGCAAAGATAGCAGTTCTGCTGGTGGAGGCTGAGAGCAGAAGAACCAGCAGAACAACATCTCCAGGTCCTGTTTGCTGACTTTGTTCTGTGATTGCGTTGAATCGACCAGATGTTTGACTTTAATGCTGCCGACAAATCGTTGCATTCTTCTCTCCAGCGTGTTGACAGATTGTTGGCTCCTCACTAATCAGAGAGTCAAGGTCATCAACAGAAACCGTCATGATACCTGTTGGGTTTTTGGCTGAAGTTAGAAGGAAAAATAAAGTGGTGTTTTTGACATTTCAAAATAACCTGTTCAGTTTGTACAACCAGTTGTACAAACTGAACACAAACTGGGGCATTAGAGGGACCACCATCAAGACGGCGCTGATTCCTGCAGCTCTGTCTTTGCTGCACCATGCAGCTGTTTTATCAGCACCCGTTGGAGCTGCATTCTTGTGATCCAGGCCATGGTGCTGCTCCTTTGGCTCCTTTGGTTCTCCAGGTTAAAAGCAGCCAGGTCTGCCGTATTTATGCTCCATGGTTGTCATGTCATTGAGACTTCATCCAAACCATTAGAGTCTAAAAATGTTATGGCAGCTAAACGTACCAGAGTCTCTGAGGGAGTTTACCCATCAACAGAAAATACATCAAATCTTTAAACACATCAAACAGGCTGAAAATGAAAGCTTTTATAATAGTTAACTGACAGCTGCTGTTTTTCTCATCAACAGTTTGACTCGTCAGATTGTCTTCATTTTTCTTTCATTCAGTTTCTGGGGAATCATGAACTGGTTTTTCATCTACTGAGCTGAAGTTCAAACATTCTTCTGTTGTTTGATTGACCTGGGCACGAAGAAAGAGCTTTAACTAGATTCTGATCGTCCAGGGTTACTGTGATGGATGGATGGATGGATGGATGGATGGATGGATGGATGGATGGATGGATGGATGGATG
>NW_015151525.1:91607-96474 GCF_000732505.1 Cyprinodon variegatus
TGGATGGATGGATGATGGATGGATGATTGTTGGATGGATGGATGATGGATGGATGATTGTTGGATGGATGATGGATGGATGATTGTTGGATGGATGATGGATGGATGGATGATTGTTGGATGGATGGATGATTGTTGGATGGATGAATGTGAACATTACTACTAAGAAAGTAAGATTTTATGATGATATTCTCATTTTATTCTGCAGCTTTTTTCACAGAGGGATGTTTTTAGTGTCACTGCAGAGTTCCATCAGTATGATGTCACTACAAACTGTTTGATGCTAAAGGCTTTTAAAATACCAAGACAGGAGCAAAAAAATATATATATATTATAGTTTAGCTAGTGGCTAAGGTGAGCTGTTGAATTGGTGCTAGCTGGTTGAATGCAGGTAGATGTTGAGGGATACTGGGAAAACAAAAGGCCCATGAAAATACCTAACAGTGCAAGGCTGTGAAAAGGCTGCAGTGCAAAATGAGAATATCATCATAAGTTTTTGCTTTTTCAGGAGCAATTACATTTTTTAATGATTGAACTTCAGTGTTTGACATTTTAATGCCTTTTTTTTTTTTTTACACCGTTTTCATGTCAATACAAAGCGTTACTGGTTTACCTCCATGTATTAATGACCTCCAGTTTCTCCGCATTAGCTTTAGATTTCTGCAGCAAACGCAGAGTATCGGTCTGGAAAGGAGCTGATAGAAATGATTTCAAAGGTGGGTCTAACAGTCGACAGAAACAAGCTAGAACCAAACAGAATCAGGTTCTACAGACCTGAATCGTTCAATAATTCTGATCCAGGAGGCTCAGGAATCTGATTAATGTTCACAGACCCCAAAAACAGACGCAATTTCTCTAAAAAAAGAAGTTCACTTGATGCACATTGTTTTTTTCGGCGCTGGGTTCTGCAGCCAAATGTGTTGGAGTCACTCAGCGTTTTCAGGCCTGTGCCATGGCTGCGTGCAGGAATGTTGGCCCCATTCCATGAAACATTTTCGCTCTTAATCCAGCAATGATCTCATTTTCTCTTCCAGAGAAGTCAGAGCCGACTGATATTGGCTTCAGTCCAAACACTTTTCCAGAGGATTCTGAGCTTCTGCTGCAATAAACCTGCACAGTGTTTAAGTTTCTGCAGCAAAGCAGTTTATTAATGTGCAGCTTTGTCAAATTGTGGAACCAAAAGGGTTGAGAACCATCTTTTGGAACACTTTGCACCTCTGCATTTCATTTCTTAATAATCTTCAACTGCTTTAAATCATTAAAAAGTTTGATGTGATTTTGTTTTGATGCCAGACCACATAAACGAAATAGATCCTCAGTTGCGTTCTCAACATGGTTGTGTATATATATATATAGAGGAGAGCGTAAAAAAAGTAATTTCCCTCTGGGATTATTAAAGTATTTCTTATTCTGATTCCCTCTGCTCTAAACAGATAATATTCATAGTATCTAATCAGAAGCAGATGAGGGTTTCTGTGTTTTGGCAGGAAGAGCAGAAAATCACTGAACTCTTTCTGGGGAATTTTCCAGATTCTTCATCTTGGACTCATTTAAGGTTGGAAACAATGAAAACATTTTCCAACCTCATCTGCTACCGGTCCAACCCTGCACCGACTGCTGGTCCACTACAGATAAATCAATAGTCTGAATTATATTTATGTTTATGCATTTAGCAAAACTTTTATCCGAAGCGACTTACAAAGAAGACACAATGTTACAGTTATCATCAATGTGACAATAAGTTCTCTGAGGGAAAATCTTTAGTTAGAATCAGTGGTGACGGCAAAGAGAGAGACGGAAGTGCAGAAAGAGTAGTAGAGGGGTACAGAGCTATGGGTAAGAGTTAGGACAGGAGATGCTCTGTGAATAGGTGGTTCTTTACACTGCAAAAAATGTAAATCTAATTAAGTCATTTTTTCTTAAAATAAGTACATTTTTTTCTTGAATTGAGGGAGTAAGTGAGGAATTTTGCCAACGAAACGAGACAATTTACATTTAAAATAAGAAAAAATAACTGCATTGTCTTATTTCAAGTGCATATTATCTAATTAACTTATTCCAAGAGCAAAAATACTAATTCCATTGGCAAATTATCTTATTTTCCTACTTTAAATTAAGAGTAAATTCACTTAATTTAAGACATTTTCACTTATTTCTAGATCATTTTTGCAGTGTAGGAGTTCCCTGAAGTTAGAGAGTGATGCTGCTGTTCTTGTACCGCTTGGTAGGTCATTCCACCATCTTGGAACAACTCATGAAAACAGTCAGAATCAGAAACAAGTTTCCTGCCAAGCAGGTTTGCTCTCTTAAGGAATTTGACTTAGTGTTGATGGTGCAAACAAATTAGATATATATACAGAATATAGAATCTATAGCTATATACAATATAACACATACACCATACTATATGCAATATATAGTACATAGCTATATACTATATACACAGTAAAGAGTTAATGTAATGCAGGAGGTGTGGAGATGCTCAATGGTGTGGCTTCTAGGTTCTCAGCGGGGGAGGGAATAGAGGCAGTGTCGTGGTGATGGGGGTCTCTGGGCCTTGTTGATAAGGCTGGTAGGGGGAAGAATGGGAAGGATGGGAAGAATCCTAATGCATCATCTCCTGCGTGCCTCAGAGTTCTGAAGGTGTGATGGGCTTTCATCTGTTTGGATATGTCCGACAGACAACCTGAGATATGTGCTGAATTCAAACAAATTATAAAAGACAAAGAAGGAGCATCCTGGGAGGAATGAAAGCTAAACAAAATCACCACATTGTCATGAAGCGGAACAGATGGACCCAGTATTTAAGGACAGACGGTCAGTAGGAAAGTTCAAAACGTTTATTGAAATAAAAAACAAAAACTAAAGTGGAGTTGCTAGGATCTGCGGCTCGTGGATGCAGCAGGAAGCGGGCGGGGCACCACCCAATCACGGAAAATCTGGTTCAACAGTCCAGTCCATGACCCTAGAGGGTGGCAGAATCCGGCCTGCTGGACTGAAGGCTGACGCAGCGAGTGTCACAAGAGTATCCCCGGTGCTGCAGCTCCGGAGGATAAGCAGGAAGCCGACCCAGGCCAGGGAAGGAACAGACAGTTGACAGGATTCAGGCTTCCAGGCAATAACAGGCTTCCAGGCAGGTTCAGAGTCTGACAGAGTCCAGAAGCATGACCAGACAGACACGCATAGGAGCAGACAGCATCAGGCTCAGTGGTAGAGGGTAGCAGAGACAGGACGTGGAACCAGAACTTGATGCAGGAACTTTAAACTGGTCTCCTCCCTGCAGCCAGGCCTACTGGAATAAAAACTGAACCTCCCCGCGTAAAGAGCCAAAAACTCAGAGGACTCAGCAGGGGAGGAACGGTGGACAATCAGGAGACGAGACAAACACAAAACCCTCTTTCCACTGGCTGCTAGGATCCAGGACATAAACCATGGAATAAACAGACACACAGACTGAACAGAAAACAAAATATAATGATCTGGACCCGAATGCTCAGGCTGAACAGAATATGAACCAAATGAAACAGGTGAGAGGAATAAATGATCATTGCGGCAGGGAAGGAAAACGACAGGTGAAAGAAATAACCAATTAAGGCTGAGCAAACAGGCCAGATCTTGACACAAACATACATGTAATTTAGAAAAGGGGCTGCAGGTTTATTTGATCTTCAACAGGGATGAAGAGAAGCATAACAGAAAACCAAGGCAGGCATTGGAAGGCCTCTGAGCAAGATTCCAGTCAGGCTGGGAGTTGAACCTGCAACCTTCTTGTTGCAACGCAGCACTTGAACCAAACCTTGAGCTCAGAACAGTTTCAGCAGCATCAGGCTGCATCGTCTCCTCTGCTGTAAATTCAGGAAGCTCTCAGGTTCAGAAGAAAAATAGTTTTGCTGCAGGAAGTCTTTCACTTTAGTTGTTCTTAATAACCTGCAGCAGCTTAAAAAGCTGCAGAGGAGAAACAGACACGCAGCTTCAGCTGAACTCCGGCCGGCTGCTGGTACTGAGATAAAATCAGAGGTAAGGCTGAGCGCTACATATTACCCGATGGGACGTTTCGGCCTGATTCTTTGGGTCTTCAAGCTTGTTGGCTCCAGCCTTCAGGTGAGGTTGTAGTGATGGAAAAGAGAAAAAAATTGTACTTTATCTTCTTACAAAAATCCACCAGAGACATTAAAGATTGTCAATGTTTGTAAACTAGTTCTTCTGTTTAAATCATTTTGGGCCTTATTGCGTTCCAGAGCAGCATTTCTCACTTTCTGTCATTTAACGTTACGCTGTCAGCAGGAAGTAACTCAGCAGGAAATATGTTTGCATGGATTTTAAGATGGATACTATGAAGGGTTGAAGTGTTTTGGTAACTAACAGCTGATGGGCACAAAATCCAGGTCCTGAAACCTTTCCGGACTAAAGAGCAACACAGAGGAGCTGCACAGAACAACAGAGGTCGCTGGAAAAGGAGAAGATGGAGCAGCTGCTTCCCACCTCTAAAGCAGGACTGCAAACATGCTTTTTTTTTTCCATTTACTTTGGCTAAATTATGATAATCTGATGACTTCCTAGATTTAACAAGTCTACCAAGAAATCAACTCTAAACATTCTGAAACTAATAAATGAAAGGAAGATGCTATAAACCAGAGGTAGTGGATCTGGATCCACCTGCTGGCTAATCCAGACCCAAACTGATTTAAAACATTTATAAATTACCGCATGTTTTCTGGCGAAAGTGTCTAACTTCGACTGCACTGCTTCTACTGTAAATACGGTAAGGCCCTCCGGAGCGTCCGGCTGGGTTGCAGTGTGGACTGCTGGAAGAACTGCGGTGAACTGGTGAAAGAAAAGTGAAATGGCGTGCTCAAAGATGACCCTGC
>NW_015151525.1:97989-99471 GCF_000732505.1 Cyprinodon variegatus
TCCAAATTTTCTTTAACGGAGAGTCTCCAGACTGATCTGCGAGTGAAACCTTGAAAGCTCGCGAGATCAGGATGGTCTCACGAGGCTAACAAACTGATGGGGGACGAATAAACATAGAAACCTTTCTCCTGCTTCATGATACTTCATTTTTATATTTATTTAATTTCTTTTTTTTATCTTATATCTGCCACTCTTAGAGCTAAACATTTAAAGTTCTCCACCTTACCGGTTCTCCCATCTTCCATTTTGTCCCCAAAGAAAATGTTTGCATCTGAAACCAGTGCAGTTGTGAAGAGCGTCGGAGCGGAGGAGAATCTGATTTCTAACACCAACCTAAACCAGAAAGTGGATCTTCTGACTCTGGTCCGAGTCAGAGAGGGGAAATTCTTTGAGTATCCAAAGTACACAGCGGTGGACTGCACCTTGCCTGAGCTCATCGAGGAGGAGGAGGAGTTTTCTCCTGGTAAGTTCCCTGGCAGACACACAAACGCCACCTGAAATATTTCTGTGACCTCTAACCTTTCTGCCAGAGGTTGAAGAAGAGCTTTTAGTGAAGGACTTCAAGACTTCCTTAGAGACCAAGGGGAGCGGTCAACTGGGGGGAGGAGTTCCAACTGTTGGGGAAGCTAATGTCTCTGCAAGCTCTGACACTGTGGATGGTCTGGCTGACTGTGTCAGCATCAAGAAGAAGACGGCCGTCCTTAAAGGTGTGAGGGCCAAGTTCGACGGCAGGTACAGCAGGATGCAGCTGTGGTCTTCACGCCGCTGGTCTGAACTGGTTCTAATGGGTTCCTCTGCTCACGCTGTCTGTCAGGAAACTGAAGAAAGCAAAACTGAAGCAGCTGAGACTGAAGGACAAGGACAGGCTGGCGTTCGTTCATCAGACGGTTTATAACACTGGACCTGTGAAAATGATCAAGAAGTCATCTCAGGACGGATCCATCTCAGCGTCCTACCAGAAGTTCGTGAAGCTGCTGTTCAAGGTGCACAGAGTTCTGACTAGAAAAGTGTTCAGGCCTCTGATTGCCTGCTGTTAGCAGCAAATCTTTAGTTTGTGTTGTTTGATTAAATGAAGGAAACCTTCTGGACTGAACTTGTCCTTCCAGGGCAGCATAAAGGAGGAGACAAGCTTCACCGTCCCAGAAAAATCCACCTTTGCTTATGGGCTGCAGGAGATTGTGGTGGAGGAAGAGAAAATGGGTAAGATCTATTTCTTCCCACCTTTGTTGTTTGCATTCTTGCAGTTTCATTATCATTTCTTCTTGTGTTGTTTAGAAATTCCTTTGGAACCCTGGACTAACAAGAAGAACTATGGTGAGTTTTACTCTTTAAAGTTGTAGAGAAAAGCCTGTTCCAACCGTTGCTTTTCTGAATTCTCCCGATTGGTGCTCGACTTTATATGAGTTAATAAAGTGAATGTGATTTGTTGTTTATTAAGGTGGCAGAAGGTTTGCAAGCATGTTTGGTTGTGGCGGGTTTGTT
>NW_015151525.1:101119-102893 GCF_000732505.1 Cyprinodon variegatus
AGACAGAGAAACAGCGCTACAGCTATAAAGGAGAGGAGGATGACAAAGCTCCAGGGCTACGGCAGGCTGTTTTTACATTTATTAAAATGACTCCTCTCTGTTGTTCCATTTGTTTCCACTAAAATAAGATTCTTCTTGATCAAAATCAAACTCCTAGACTGAACTGTAATAACATATTTTCTTTCTTTCTTTTTTCTACTGAATCTCTCAAAAATAAGAAAAAATAACATATTTTCTAATTTACATTTTAGTTGCAGAAACTGAATCTTATAAAGTAAAAAAACTAAACAAAATCAAACTAGTAAGAATTAAGTTTTATATATTTAGAAATGTTTTACATTTTAAGTGGCTGTTCTGACATTTATCAGCTTCAATAAAGATGTATTTATTTTATCTGAAAAACATTTTTTCATAGTTAAAATAATACAAATTGTGACCAGTAATATTAGGAATATGGAGATCTGAAATTAAATTCTAGACATTCAGAATGTTTATTCTAGATGGTGAATATCTTTTTTTTGTGGAACAAAGAAAAACATTTTTTTTTTTTTTATCTCAAGAATGCATATTCAGTGAAAGTAGTACATATCAAAACGGCTTGCCATAACCTGTTGTTTCTTGAATGGTAGTAGATCAATGTATCTATTTAGGTTAAAACTTCTTGCAGCAGGTGAAAATAAATTTTAAAAATGTTGTTCTAAAATATAGAACCTGTGCATCATCTAATGGGTTCCTCCTCATGTTGATTCAGTTTTCTTTTACACAGTAAAGTGGATGTTTGCAGAAAAATGGCCGTAATTAGCAGCTATTAGTCCCATAGAAGGGCTTCAGATTGTTCATGTGGGCTCAGTAGGTTTTTATCATCGAGTGAATCCTAATCCTGGCCCTAAAGTAATTCCTTTTCCCCCACAGTATTAATGAATCTATTTATGTGAAATCTGAAAATAATTTCAGTAGTTCTTCACGTACTGTTAATAAAGCTAAATAAAAAATAAAATGATCGGCATCTCGCTCATAATAAACAAACCAAAAACAAGTAAACTCACGTCCTGTCTTCCTATAAATATTTGATTCTCTGTGAAAAAGTTCAGATCATTCTTTAATAATTTCCTCATCAAACAAACATGCAATGTTTGTTTTTAACACCTAATGTGCGTAACAGACCTACTGAATGATATGTATATTTTATGCACAAAACTAAAATCTGACTAAATTAGGACATAAAACAGCTTGATTGGCTGTAAGGAGGGCGGAGACAGAGGAAATTGAGTTTACTGAAAAAAATCCCTTTCCCTACTAGAGGTGTAAATCACATCCATCATGGCGATTCGATTCAGCATCGATTTCCGTAATATAATCAAATCATTGGGTCACAATGATTTGAATATTTTCAATACTCAAGAATACACCACAATACGCTTGATTCAATTAATTTGTTCATATTTTTTTTAACACCTTATAGGCTAGACAGTGTTTCAAATTTTAAATAAATCAATGAAAGCTGTGATATCGTTATGCATTTTTTTTTTGAGAAACAATAGCAAATAACAGATAGCAAATAACCTCATTCACTGAAAAACAATAATTCCCTGCGTTATAGATTCTGAAACGCCTTGCATCAAAAAATACTGCAGAAAATCAGTGCAATGAGTGCAATTCAATACCTCGGCTCCAGACGTCCCGCCCCCTCCACAGACGCTCCGCTGCTCCTCTACCTAATGGGCTCTATGCACAGCTCCACTACTTCCTGAATTTAAGGCAGCTCCTTTGTTTC
>NW_015151525.1:105128-107165 GCF_000732505.1 Cyprinodon variegatus
ATTAGCAGCTATTAGTCCCATAGAAGGGCTTCAGATTGTTCATGTGGGCTCAGTAGGTTTTTATCATCGAGTGAATCCTAATCCTGGCCCTAAAGTAATTCCTTTTCCCCCACAGTATTAATGAATCTAAGAGAATTACGCCCAGGAGCAAATGAATAAAAATAGACCAGAGGAAAAAAAACAAAAAAACATGAATCGATTCTCTTGCGGACGTATCGATGCATCGATACAAAACGATTATTATTTACACCGCTACTCCCTACCAGGTTAGCTATGAGGAGAATATTATTATTGCGACTGAGACAGGTTAATTAAACCTCTTTGTGAACCAGAATGGTCGGAGTTTCCCTGTTTTCATGTTTAGGCAACTTAGAGTTTTCTGTAAACCTGCTTCATGAAACAGACCCCAGATATCCACCGAGCAGGTGGCTTTTCCTCCAGAGCAGTTAGGGTCACAACGGAAAAAACTGCCACAACTGTTTTGCTCACAACATGGAGGTTTTATTTTCTTTATTTAATCTGAACATCATGTGCAAAGTAACCTTTTGATTAATAACAATGATCTAATTTGTTTCCAGGTTTTCTCACACATGACAGCATCGACTCAGATCTATTGCAACAGGTCAGAGAAGGTAAGAGAGGCTCTCTCACCACAGAAACATGCTTTGGATTAATTTCATATACATTTATGCAGCAGTTAAACACAGAAGTAGCTAAAGCCATGATTCCAGCCTCTGTTGGTGAAACACAGCTTTATATTTCTGCCTCACCAGAAAGGCCGTGTTAAAATCTCTTGGCTTCTGTCTAAAGAATTAATAATTTCTGTTTTCTAATTTTTCTCCATCTTTTAAAGTAATGCATCCATTACAGTCCATCATCTAAAGTGAATAAGAATCTGATGAGCAGCAAATGTTTGTCTTTTTTTAAATTAAAAACCAGTTTAATTTCACCTTTTTGAGAGTCTAATTGTTTTTGCTCTCTTCCTTCCTGCCTGTAAATCTTTTTTTTAAAAACTTGGATATCTATATAATATAAATAAAACTTAATCATGGTAACTAGAGGTGGATATTGATTCTGTTGCATGTCTTTGCTCAACCCAATTCATCAAAAATTGAAGTTATCTATTTTATCTCCATTTCCAGCTAATTTATGAGAACTTTTAACATGAATCACAAACAACCAGCCTACTGGATCTAATATAGACCTTTCACAGTCCGTGCTCTGGAAACTGAGCTCATAGTCTTTCCTGCAGGCGTTTCGGTTAAAGAGTTTCTTCTAAAGCCGCTCCGAAAACTTCCTGAGTCGACCTGCAAGAACCTGCTAGAGAAACTCCAAGAGGTTCTGGAGGAAGGAGGTGCTCTGAGCCTCCTGGAGGAAACGGTACGGCTGATGCTCCTCTCATCCTGATGAACAGAGTTAAACTCCTTTATATTTTCCTAGGCAGTGTTCCTTCAGATATGAATGTCTTTGCTGTGGTTCACTGTTTTCCTCTTCATCTCAGCTGGATCAGAGCAGCAAAGGAGATTATGAGCGTCCAAAGTCTAAGGCCGTCTCGTCCCTCATGGACCTCCTGGATAAGTCCAAAGAGTCTTCCAATGTGAAGGATGCTATGCATCTTCTGGTCAGTGCGATGGAAGGTGAGTCAGCTGAAGATCTCATCATCAGAGGAAGCCATTCAGATTTCAGGAACTCTGAGCTGCTTTTAGAGAATATTTGATCATTTGGATGTTTTGTGTGTTTTTATCTCCTGCTGAGACGTTCATGGTCTGCTATCTTCTAGATCTGAATCATTAAACTTTCTTCTTCTTCTGTTTTGTGCAGCTCTGCCAGAGGGAGCGGTGAGAACTTTGACCTCCGGCAGTCCTGAAACTCTGGCTGTTCTCAGTCAGATGGTTTGTCCAATTTTCTCACATTTTTACTTAGTCAAACCTTATTTATTTGTTTATTTTTATGAACTGATGAACTAAACCCAACAGCAGGTCAAGAACCAGTTCTGTTGTTTAACCATGTAAGGATTCTATGGAGCTAAATTTGGAT
>NW_015151525.1:108463-110839 GCF_000732505.1 Cyprinodon variegatus
TTTTTAGCTTACTTTCATGTAATTAGATTAAATTCAGTTCATTTATAAAGCACCTAATCAGAGCATATATCATGTCAAGAAACTTTACAGACAATTCAGTCAGATAGGAAGAAACATCAATGAAGGAAAAGAAGCTGATTGTATCAGGTCATTGATTTACGGGACTCATGCATGCATGTAGCGACAGCGGAGAGGAAAAACTTCCTTTTAACAGGAGAAAACCTTCAGCAGAACCTGAACAAGGCTTAGTTTGAATGGAGTCAGAGGCAGGCATACAGAAAGAACAAAGAACTGATTTATAAATACTTCATTTGTAAGTAAAGTCGCTCTATAGATGGTTCTGTCTAGAAAAGAATCAACTAGCAGAGCAGTTCTGAGCCAGTTTTCCTTTTAACGGTATGAAAGAGCACATCAAGTTAGCCGCAGCAAAAGTTTAGCCTATAGCTAAGTCTAGTATAGGAATAAATACAAAAAAACAGGCCCAATTGTATCATCTGAAAAAAAATGCAACCGCTTTTGGCATTTACTTAATCATTTTTAGTTACTTTAACACAATTGTTTTATGTCCTTCCCTGCTAACAATTGTGTTAAAGTAACTAAATATGATTAAGTAAATGCCAAAACGGTTCCAAGATGGAGTCAAAGCCAAACAAGAACAGAGCCAATGAAGAAACTACTGCTATGAAAAGGAAAAGCAGAGAGAACATAAAGTTAGACACTGAACTAAGGGGATATCCCTTTGGTTCACTGCTCAGCTCACCAGTCAGGCTGTTTGGGTCCTGCTCCTTGTTTAAGTGCCCTACTACTTTCCCTGTGTGTCTCTAGGTGCAGAGTCTGAAGGACGGAGGTGACGTCTCTCTCCCAGAGTCTCCACCCGTCTCCCTGCAGCAGGACGGGGAGCTGCGCTGGGCGGCTGACCTCCTCTGCTCCTCTGATGAGACACTGACGGAGCTAAGTGAGAGCTGGACCCGACCACCCGATGTTCTGCTGGAGGTTGTTGCTCTGACCGTGCTGGGAGTCCACATCCTGCAGCACAGAGAGTGAAGCTGGTGCTGCTGGTGGAGGGTTTCAAGAAAAGAAATATTCTTAATGACTAATCCATTTCTTTATGGTTCTCAAAAATAAAAAATAAAAACTTATTCTGGAGAAGTTGCATAAATTTACAAAACTTCATGTGATTCAAACTTTTACTGATCTCTTCATAGTAAAATGTAAATAAAAACAGATCTCTAATGCTTCCATGGTTGTTTGGTGAATTCTCTTCTGACAGAAGCTCTTGATGCCCTACTGGTTAAAAAAGGACAGACCAAAGTCTTCCAGTGGGCTGAGTCTAATTCTTAATTTAAATGCTCTTTGATTGGCAATGCCGGACCCCTGGCAGCTGTTTAAGGGAGCTGGCACTTTCAGGAACCATAGGATGTCCAGGTGGTTCTGACCTCCTTCATGTTCAGATCATGGCGGCAGGTCTGTGGCTCAGCACATCTCCTATTGTTTGTACAATCTGAATTTTACACATATAGATATACTGCACTCACAGCTGCATATTTCTCTCTTTCTCCATATAGGCTAATGATCCTTCACGCTCTCCATAGTTCTCCTGTGGCGCGAGCACAGGGCGGCTGTTACGCGCCTTTAGCGAGCATGCGCGTTTCCTGTCGCTTGCGCGGTGAATCGTGCCGCCTGCGCTGTGCGGAGATGCAGGGGAAACGCTGCTCGACGTAACACCAGTGTTTCCATCTGGAAAACGCTGTTTTGCTGCTGGAGTCCTCCTCACTCTCCATCCTCCCCTCTCTCATGACGCGCGCACGACTCCTATCATGAAAAAAGGTTCATTGTGCGACCTGAGTAACGTGCAGTAACGGGGTGTCGGCAATTGTAACTGCGTTATAGTTACAGTAACAGTAATAATTTTGATTACTCGTTACTAAAAAAGGTAGCGGCGTTAGTAACGCCGTTACTTTCAGCGCCGTTACTCCCATCACTGTGGAAGACTCCTCGTTATGCGGCCGACACTGGTCCTTCTTTTTGCCTGTTTTGAAGGACAGGTCCGCTGTATCCTCCGTAGCCTTGGGTATCCCATGATTCATTGAGCTTTTCCAACTATCAGCTGCTCCGTGCTCAGAGGAAAATGGTAAATGGCGCCAAACAGTGGTGAATATTGGAAGTGCAGTTTATTATAATACAAGTATGTGAATAGTTCCGTCTAAAATGAATTTTCATTCATTTCAGATGGAAAATCTCTATGGATAAACTTTACATGCACAAGTTCACCCTCACAAACCACTACAGGTGCTTGGTTCCAGGTACTCAGATATTCACTTCCAAACAGAAACCCCACATTCATATCTTCAGGTAACACAGAGTACATGTCAGACT
>NW_015151525.1:112464-114079 GCF_000732505.1 Cyprinodon variegatus
AGTCATCAAAATACATATTGTTTAACTGGAGAATCATCCCTAACTGTGCCAGACCAGCAAACCTCTGCTGATCTCCATGTGGAAGGCTTTTTGTTCTGCTTGCCATACATCAGGAGAAGGCATCCTTGTTCTTAAAGCTCCCGCCTGCAGTCAGCATCTGAAAGTTCTGACTTACTGTCACCTGCAAAGGGGGGAACTTTTAAAACAAGATGCAACAGAACAAAGACTAGTACACAATATTTATTCAATAATTTAATTGAAACAACAGGGACCCACTACTCAGTCCCTGGAAAGAAAAGGAATCATAGGAAAATGAGGGAAATTTAAATAATTCCCCAAAAAATAAATGAACAAACAAAACATGCACTGCAGAATGAAACAAAATAGTAAATCAAAATAAAAGCAAACATAAGTAATTTCTATAATAAGCAGACAAATGGTAAAAAAGAAAAAAACAAGCACTTGGAACAAATTGTCATTGTCCAATTTCCTCTGCCTTTTAATGGGGCCAGAGGAGTCATGCCCCGCTCGCTCCGCCTGTCCAAGCAGCAACAGGCCCAAACAAAGGCAGGTAAAACAAGACAGCAGAGCCTCTACGGCGCTGCGGCTCCAAGATAACCCCAGGATTAAAAACACAACCTAACCAGGGAGAAAGCGGACCAGTAGGTGAGGTCTAGATGGAAGCCGCACGTCGCAACAACCTCCATCTGCAGCCGCTAACACTGGCAGAGCAATGGATGTCAGATGAGCCGATCAAGCACATTTAGGCAGCTGACATGTAGGTAAAACAAAGACAGATGCAACTTGTAGAGGCCTGCTCAGCTATAACGTCACCTGCCCCGCCCACTTCCTGCTACACCTGGTGCACAGAGTGGGGAGGGTGGAACACCATCCCACCACATTCCCTTCTGGTTCTTATCATGCGCTTTCCATACTAAGGATGTGAACAATGGAAAAGAGAAAATCTTCTGTGCTTGGTGTTTCCTGTCCTCAAACAATGTGAGAAGTGGGCAAAGGCTCATCACCCTTTACGAAGTATCTTGTTAGATGGGGCGGGGGAAGGGTTGCCGAAGTAGAGCAGCACTGTGGGGTAAAACATCACCCTCTATGCCAGTGAACATTGTTAAGGTAAAATATGGCCATTGGTCCTCAATGTCAAAAATTATTATGATGGTTTATGGCCCAACACAGGGAAACACAGACTTTAGACTCCCTCCATCCTATTGGTTCAGGTCTGAAGACCGGCTAGGCCACTTTAGGACAGGGGGGGCTGTGAAAATGTTTTTGTTTTGGATAAAATACCTATGAGCCTACAGGCCTAATTAAAACACAATAAAAATAAATATTTAAAGTCATTTAAAAATAAAATCATTGTGGCTTAAACATGTATATAAATGTACTTTTTATCAGACCATATTGTTCAAAAAGTCCTATAATTTTTTTTTTCCATTATCTTCTGCAGGCCAGTTAGTTCTACGTCAGCCTTAACACCAAAGTTCGGCCAATCATATATCAACGGTCATCTGTCAATCAAATTCTTTCGGTCATAGCATCTTGATTCATATGTCGCAGCTAATATACT
Organism: Cyprinodon variegatus; assembly: GCF_000732505.1. Lineage (NCBI taxonomy): Eukaryota > Metazoa > Chordata > Actinopteri > Cyprinodontiformes > Cyprinodontidae > Cyprinodon > Cyprinodon variegatus. Next base: position 114,047 of record NW_015151525.1, read on the forward strand.
CAACGGTTGAAACCAGAATCCTTTCCTTTCCCA
>NW_015151525.1:115503-118208 GCF_000732505.1 Cyprinodon variegatus
GCTGGGTAAGAATGGATCGGTTGGAAAAACAACCAACATCTAATTAGTTAAACCAATTTTTGTTCAATTAACCAAAATATTGGTCAGAAACTGATCAAGCCAATGGTTTCAGAACAGACATTTTAATTGGTTAATAAATAAAAATTGGTAATTGATGGTTTACTAAGGCCAGAATACCCAAATCCAATTTTGTGTCCAATTTGACAGAAAATTGTGTCGAATGAGGTTGTGGTTTTTAGCACTTATTGAAAGTCAATGTGGATGATCACACCCGACATGATTTTACCAAACGGGTCTATTTTAGTCGGACTATGCAGCAATTCAGCAGCAATTTCTTGGGTCTCACAAGAAGAGAAGCTGTTACAAAGTAAAAAACATCCGCTTTGGGGGAAAATACCAAATAAAATCTGTTAATCGCACGGAGAGTCTGTTTGGAGTCTCATATCCTGTTTATAGTAAGCAGGACAGAATGGAGCAAAAACAATGAATGAAACATTAAAAACGAGAGAAATTTTCCCATGATAGGAGTTCAGGAGGACAGAAAACAGATAAAGTACACTGCAAAAACCATCTAGAAATAAGTACAACATTTCTTAAAATAAGTGCATTTACCCTTAATTTTAGTAGTTAAATAAGACGATTTGCCAATGGAATGAGTATTTCTACTCCTAAAATAAGACAATTAGATAATATTCACTTGAAATAAGACAGAGCAATTGTTTTTTTCTTAATTTAAATGTAAATTGTCTTGTTCCATTGGCAAGTTGTCTCACTTATCTCAATTCAAGACAAAATTCACTCAATTTAAGCAAAAATAACTCATACAGATTTCCATTTTTTGCAGTGTAGTGAATTGTTTCACATAAACCAAATTAATGAGGTGCAGAAAGAGCAGGTAAACACAGCATATCTCTTTCATCTCTTTATAAAATGCAAAAAAACAATCCAGAAATAAGTAATTATTTCTTAAATTAAGTGTATATACCCTTAAACTGAGTAGGTCAATAAGATGATAAACCAATGGAATTAGTATTTTTACTCTTAGAATAAGATATTTAAATAACATGCATTTGAAATAAAATGCACTTATTTTAAGGAAAAATCATTTCGTTTTTTAGATTTCAATTAAAATTTTTTGCAGTGTGAAAAAAAAATAGAATAATAAACTTCCCAGATCTCTCTCTGAGAATCACGTCTTTGCCTCAGTCAGCATAGAAACCGTCCCACTGCGTTTATTGCTGCATTTTTCTTTTCTTTAGACGTAGATCTCAATCTGTCAGCAAGACAAACCTCTAGGTTTCTATCATCTATGTTGCAGTTCTGCAGCAGCTTCCCTCAGACAGCCCTGTTCTCTCCTGGCCTCCAGCAGTGAAGCTATCAGAGCTTCCTGGTCTCGCTGCTGGACATTCCTCTAGTGTCCAAACATTAAATCAGAATCACACCACAGCTCCTTATTCTAAGCGCAATCTAGAATTAGATCAACTAGAACAAACAGATGGTGATCTTACATGGTGTTTGGTTCTGTCAGCCTGGACTAAAAAGACCTAAATACTTTTTATCTTTATTTCTGTTTCTCATCTTTGGTGTTTTTATCTGGATTAATGATAAATCTGTGGAGGATCAGAGGACAAGACGTAGGAAATGTGAGGTTGTTTGGGTGAGAGCGGACGAACCAGCTGGCTGAGGACTGTTAAAGTCTCAGGACCACAGGAGGTCAAAGGTCGCAGCATTTCCTCTGGAAGAGCTGCAGGAAACAGAAGAAGAAAAGTTCATGAAGGAAAACTGAAAACTGCACAGATTTGAAAACAACCATGAACTGAATTTGATCAGAGGAGAACATCGGAGCTGACCGACCTTCCATGGCGTTCACCAGCAAGAAAGCCGCATCCTTCACCTTGGTGGACACTTTGGATTTGTCCAGGACGTCCATAAAGGACGAGACGGCCTGTGACTCAGGACGCTCATAGGGTCCTTTGCTGCTCTGTTCCAGCTAAGATGGAGGAAGGAGTTAATGAGCCGCTGATTAAGAGCAGACCTACAGCAGGTTAGAAAACGGATCCAGACTGATAGATGAGTTTATTCCAAAGATCTTCTCTAGGTTTCCAATAAGAGAGCAGAAATAAAGATCTTACCGCCTCCTTCAGCTCGCCCAGAGCATCTCCTTCCTCTAGAACCTGTCTGAGCTGTTTGAGCAGATCAACACGAGTCGATGCAGGAAGAGCTTCAAGCGGTTGTAGAAGAGGTTCCTTCATCTCTATCACTGCAGGAGAAACCGCCAAAAGCAGCAAAAAGGGACAGATTAAGAAATTAATGAGTTTAAAATTTCAATGTTATAAATTATCGATTAAAGCAAAAGCTGATGTAGGAAAAAAGGATTTTAGTAAGAAACCCAAAACAATCAGAACAGTTCTTCACATGAACAATTAAAATCCAGCTCCTACTATCTCTGACTTCTTCCATGCGCTCAGAGCTCAGGGCATCGCTGGTCAGACCTGCAAGCAGAAAAACACAACTGATCTCAGGCTCATGTAGAGTAGATTTTCCCTCTGGTTGCTCTATGATTAAATGATGAAACACTGTTAGCTTATGATCGATGTCATTTTCTGGTTTTGCTTTATATGTTAGTGAACAAACAAGTTTGTCAGCCTCAGCATAAGGCTGCTCACATTGAGCCTGCATCTGCTTTTTTCTCTCCAATGTTTGCA
>NW_015151525.1:119792-121681 GCF_000732505.1 Cyprinodon variegatus
TTTTAGACCGGAGAGTGTGAGCCTTCTCTGACTGAAAGGCCAGGCTAATGATGTCTATTGGCTATTTTCAGTTATGCCCTGAAAAGGTGCTAAAGCAAAGAGGAAAAGTCCAAAAACAAGTGTGATAAACCATGTCTGATGCCAAAAGGGACAAAGGTTTTACTCTGAAAACAATCTGAACATTGGTGTCCATTGAGGTGAGAGATAAAACTACAACAACATTCAGATGTCTCTGTCTTTCTAATACTGATACAGTATTAGTTAAAGTTTAAACAGTATGTTATTCCAAGGATATTCACCATTTTTCAAATTTTCAATCTGCTGATATAACCTGCTGGCAGATGGTGACAGTGTATAACAAAGTTTATATCTGTTGATCTTGCCCGGTGCAAAAACAATTTTCAGAATCAGGAAAGACCAAGTAAACTCAGTGAGGATTAATTTAGTTGTCTATTTAATATGAAAAGGTCTATTTAACCTGCAGTGATTACTTGGCCTACCTTTGCGTTTGTGAGTCCAGGTTTCCAACGCGATTTCTGCAAAGGAAAGTAGAAAGAATTACTAACCCAACCAACATCCATGGGTCTGCAAAGAAACAGATAGAGACGGCTCCTACCCATCCTCCCATCCTCCAGGAGGATCTCCACTAGGCTGTAAGCAAAGGTGGAATTTTCTCTCACTGTGTAGTTGGTGTCCTGCTTCCTGTTGGCCTGACAGAACAACAGTTGTTGATTTCTACAAACTGAAAGCTTTTCTGCAGGGAAGACATTCTTAGACCAAGATTAACTCCAGACTCTGATGACCTCATGTCAAATATACATCTGGTTTGTTTCCATTAGAAGTTGGGATCTCAGTGATGGGTGTTTTGGTCAACAGATGGTGCTAAAGTCCCAGTTATTATCCTAGACACAAAACAGCAGATCTTTCCAAAATGACTGATCTATTATTCTAATAACCCAATATTCCTGCATGCTTATGGCCTAACTTTACCTGCCTAAGGAGCCATCAGTCTTCAGCTGCAGAAAAGACCTTTAGGTTGGAGCCGTATCCTTCTGAAGCAGGTATCTAAGACCCAGAAAGTTTTGTGGTTGTAGAAAGGAAAACGAAGGACTGGAAGGTCTATGTAAATATGATCCTGGATGTAAACATTTAGCTGAAAACAACTTCTAATCACTTTTCTGTGATTTGGTGCAGCTTTTTCCCATTTAACACTTTTTCCCCTCACATTCAGGTGGAAGTGATGAACGCAGATTTTAGATCTAAAACATCCTATATCTTCAAATAATATATTCATGTTTAAATCTTAATACATATCTCAAATCTAAACCATAGATCTCAGAACTAAATCTTCAGAATCTATGCAGATAGACCACGCCCCTTTTAGGACTATGGTCTTGACTTGCACTTCAAAAGTGATCTAGAAATAAGTGAAAATGTCTTAAATTAAGTGAATTTACTCTTAATTTAAAGTAGAAAAATAAGATCATTTGCCAATGGAATTAGTATTTTTACTCTTAGAATAAGTCAATTAGATAATATGCACTTGAAATAAGACAATGCAGTGTTTTATTCTTATTTTAAGTGTAAACTGTCTCATTTCGTTGGCAAAATGTCTCACTTACCCCCTCAATTCAAGAAAAATTTCACTTATTTTAAGAAAAAAATGACTTAATTAGAATTACATTTTTTGCAGTGTGGCCCATGGTTCTTCAAATAAACATTCCTCCTTCCCATTGGTTTATAAGTATTTCATTTATTACTTTTATTTCTATATGAATGACTTCCTCCATGTTATTATGGTATTAAAAGCTCAGTTTATGAACCATTTATTTGGTTCTAACTGAGTAACATTTTAAAAACTAAAGGTCACTGATGGATGGATGATGGAT
>NW_015151525.1:122923-125023 GCF_000732505.1 Cyprinodon variegatus
ATGAATAAATAAATGGATGGACGGTTCCACTCACCGACAGACAGACAGTGGCCATTTTTTGAAGGGATCCTGAGATGCTTCCTTTCTGGTTTTCTTTTCTGATCATCTTCACGGGTCCGGTGTTGTAAGCCGTTTCATACACGAACGCCAGTTTATCATTCTCCTTCAGTTTCAGCAGCTTTAACACATCTTTTTTAATCGTCCTGAAAAAGTAGAACATCAGTAGCAGAAAGCAGTTAGATCCTGTTCTGACCTCCAGCTTTCATAATCAGTGTTCCTAACCCTAACAAGACCCTGACCCTGAATATGACCATGATCATAATGTCAAAAATATTTCAGAGGAAAGACTCAAAGTATCGAAAACAAAAGAATAAACTAGGAGAATAAATTCAAAGAAAATCAGCCTTTATGGCAAAAATAACAACAGGGTATGGCAAAACCACTTAGAACATAATAAACTACAAGGAGAAAGTAGCATTGCCAGCTAGACTGAATCACGCTCCGTGAAATTCAGTCTGGTAAATCGCTTTAGATTCCCGTTCTGGCCGGACCAATCACAGCGCAGGAGGCGGGACTCTTTGATGCATGACTCTCAGTGCCAGAATGACTCATAATGCAGCAGCATTACAAGCAGATCAGGATGACTGTTGCCATAAGTTCTGCTTGATATTTGTTTATTATACTTTATTGAACGTTATTTGGGGAGTAAAATCATATACAACGGACACAGAAAGGGCAGTGAGAAAGAAAATGGGGATAAGAACTCAAGGGAGAGAAAGAGAGTGCATGAATAAAGAGAAAATGAATAAAAACAGCAAAAACAGACAACACAGATGATTTACAGTAAGTAATAGAAGTCTGCTTCCATACCTGTCCATGAGACGAGAGGAACAGAGAACAGAGATGATAACAGCAAGAAGAAAACAACAGACAACCAAAGTTAACTTTAAAAAAGCTCCAGAACAGCGGATGTCCTTTCCACGTGTGATCACACGATGTTAATCAGGGCGGTATATATCTGTAGCTTAGTATTTAGTATTAGTGTGTGTTCTGTGAACATCTGGACCTAAATGCAGAGCTTTTCTGTTAGCATAACAACATGCAGCCGACCCTAGTGGAGAAATCCTGGAATGAAATAAATTAATAGAGAGCAAAGTTTATATTCCCAAATTTTGAGGCAAACTCTGCAGAAACTGTTCACTGGAGACAATGACATGTTTCACTGACTGCAAAATTACAAAAACAGAGCGCGTCGCTTGGAGTTTTGCATAAAACCCGTAGTTTTCTGACTGGTTGCAACCTAATGAGGCTGACCCTGTTAGTCCTGCCTTTTAAATTTGAAATCTATACCAGCTGTTTATCAGACTGACTCGGCGTATCTAAGGTACATAAACACAAAATAAAAATCATGACCAACACCTCAGGAATGTGAGCCTGCAGTACCTTCCAGAGAATTTGTTCCTCACAGCTGCCAGGTTAGCTTTCTTAATCCTGATGCTGACAGGTTCCAGTAGACCGTCCACGACGTCACAGCTGGCAGAGACTTCAGCATTACCGGACACTTCATGACCTCCACTCACTTTGCCGCTCCTGCCAGTTTCTATCCAGGTCTTGAAGTCCTCCACCAAGACCTTATCCTCAGCCTCTGATAGGAAGCAGGAATGCTGATCAAATATTATTGTTTAATTCTTTTGTTGATTTAGTTTGCATCAAATGACCCACCTGGTGAAAAACCGTCCTCCTTCATGAGACCAGGTAGGGTGTAATTAAACAGCTTGTAGTTTGGAAACTCCCAAAAATATCCCATCCTGATTCTGACCAACGTCAGAAGTTCCACTTGGTGATTTAAATTTTTGTTGGCAATGAGATTGTCCCTGGCGCCCAGAGATCTGACCAACGCTTTGGTTTCAGCTGCAAACATTTTCTCTAGAAACACAAAGAGAAGCAGACGGTTGATTCTGCATGTTAGGTTCAGGTCACAGTCCATCACACGGCTTAATTACAAACTGGGATTTAAAGGAATAGTACACCCAAAACATGATTAGCCTTCATTTTCTACTCACCCCCATGCTGAACAACACTCTGGAGTACTTTTTTGAT
>NW_015151525.1:126957-130507 GCF_000732505.1 Cyprinodon variegatus
AATTCAAGAACAAATGCACTTATTTTAAGAAAAAATGACTGATCTAGATTTAGATTTTTTGCAGTGCATTTTTCAAAGAACCGTGGTGAGAAAGGTGAACTTTAATGACCGTCTGAAACCGTAGCTCACCACAGATGCACGGCTGAAAATGCTCATGCTCACAAGAAGATAACCAACAGGACGAGCGAGTAGGACAGCCTTATGTAAACATATCACCAGAATGATTGACAGTTAGGAGGACCACTAATTTAGATGATCCACCCGGAAATAAAAGACTTTGTTTTTTAGAAATCATTTATGAACTAAAAGCTGTTATCACACGTTTTAACGCAGTTCATTTTCCACATTGCTTCTGGAACATTACAGATTATACATAAATCAGTTTATTTAGCAAACGTTCTGAAAAGGGCATTATCAAGTCATCTTTTATATCAACCTAAACCGGGTTTCCTTCTCATACAAATCCAGGCTAACAGTGATCATCCATCCATTTTTTCATCACGCTTTATCCCAAGTGGGGTCGCGAGGGGTGCTGGTGCCTATCTCCAGCTGTCTACGTGCGAGAGGCGGGGTCCACCCTGGACAGATCTCCAGTCCATCGCAGGGCAACACAGAGACAAACAGGACAAACAACCATTCATGCACACACCTAAGGAGGATTCAGAGAAGCCAATTAACCTAACAGACCTGTTTTTGGACTGTGGGAGGAAGACCCCGGTCCGGGAATCGAACCCGGAAATTCCTTGCTGCAAGGCAGCAGTGCCACCCACTGTTCAGCCCACAACAGTGATCATTGAAAAGAATTCACCAACAAACAAAGCAGAAAGATTCTCAAGCATTTGATCCAGCTTTTCTACACCGCACCAACAAGATGCCGTCAGCAGGTTTTTAATTTTCAGCAAAGTCCCGACAAAAGTTGCTTTGATTTTACTTAATCTGAGAACATTGAGATTAATGAACCAGAAGAGAGGTTGGTCACATGTGAGGTACCGCAGGGCTTCCTTCTAAGCCCGTTTGTTTCTGTGACCTCGATGATCTTCCTCAATCAGATAAAAGACTATGGCTGCTCTCTTCACCGGATGTATGCAGATGACTCGGTAAATTATTTCTGTATCGACACGACATCCTCACTACTCACAGGGTCTGAGTCAATGAGTTATAAATAAGAAAGACCAGAAATTATGACTCAAAATCCCCCAAAAATAGAATTCAGCTTGAATAACTACTGCTTAAAAACCACAGATCATTTTACAAGCTCTTATTACTTCATGTTTTAAATATTTATTTGACTAGATCANAAAAACCACAGATCATTTTACAAGCTCTTATTACTTCATGTTTTAAATATTTATTTGACTAGATCATCCTTTAGATGTTCTGATGTAGTTTTAGTATTTTAAAGTTTTTCTCCTCTCTGTATAAAGAATTTAACCCTCTTTCAGGTAATAATCTACTGTTTGCTATATTACTGGGTTCAGCATCTTTTTCAAACCAAAAAAGAAAACTAAAAACAATCCACTAGACTTTGTTTTGAAGTTTGAAGACTTCTCTTCCCATCCAGGAAGCCTTTTCAATTCAAAATGATGAAAAATCCATCTTCTTCCTTTCATTGTCTGTTTCCTTTAGCAGGATATTCAACAGAGCTGATTCCTAAAAGGGACTGGAAATATAACAGAGTTTTCTACATAAAACTCAGCTAAAACATCATTACAGCCTGCAGCTAAAGCCCAGAGGTGTTACCTTGTTGTTTGTTTCAGCGAAGCAGCGGGACGCTGTAGATTTCACACTGGGTTTCCTCTGCAGTCTTTGTGGTCTGCAGCTTCAGCTCTGTTTCTTTTTATACTTAAGGAGGAGCACTTCCTGAAAGTCCAATTCCTGTGAAATATTTACTCTGCCTTCATACAACCGGTTTCAAGCACACGGGAATAATTTAAGACAATAGTTTCCAACCTCAAGGAACAATAAAAGGTTAGAAAGTGTTTTATGCAGTTCCTCTTTTCTGCAGCTGAAGTTATTTCATATTTATTAGCTGCTTGCAAACTGTTGTGAACATCCTGGACGTTGCAAAGCTGCATGCTGCAGCTCATGTTGCAGAGGGGCGGACTTTGGTTTGACTTTGGGGTGTTTCAGCATGAAGTTTTATAACGTTAAGTATTACATTTTTCTTATAATAGCGCCACATTTTACACCGTTACAATACATTTTATCTGAGGGAACTTTACAGAGACAATTCATTAAAATCATCCAGACACACCGATTCAAAGGAAGCACAGCTGATTGCATCCAGTCACAGCCTTTGCAGGATTCGTTCCTCCTTAATGAACTTGTGTTTACAGCAGACTTTAATTTGCACTTTCTCAGTGACTGCAGAGCAATCCCTCACATTCATTCATGCAGTTACTTTTAAAAGGAAAAAATTTTCTCTTTTGATACGAAAAAACATCCAACAGAACCAGAACCAGGCTCAGTGTGAACGATCCTCTGCTGAGGCTGCCTGGGGGTTTAAGGAGAAAGAAGAATGCAGATAGTGTAATGATCTCACCACATTTACTCTGCTCTTTGCTTTGCTCTGTACTCTCAGTTGCTCTTATTACACCCACCTGCATCTGCTGCTATTTAGCCCTCTGGGCTCCAGCCTTGTGCTGCCAGATTATGTAGCTTTCTAGGAGGACTAACTCTAGCATTCCCTTTGTTGTGGTTCTACCGGTTCCTGATCTGTTTTTTTTCCCACGGACCTCAGAGTTTTCGACCTCCTTTTGTGCTCTGTTCTCCTGCTTATTTTTTGTTTTGGACTGATACCTGCATTCCGCCTGGCGCCATCCCTGGACCATGTCTTCTGACCATGGCTTGGATTAGCCTTCTGGATCTTTCAGTTCCCATGGCTTGTTCTGGCAGCTGAAGGACGCTGCTTCTCTTCTCTCCTGGATCTCTGGTTCCATCTCAGCATAAAGGAAAGGAGTTCTGCTGGACGACACTCATCTGAGCACAGACTGAACTTTGCCAAGTTGGTGGCTTTCATACTCATTATTATAATCCATTGTTTGAGCTTAGAAGTCACTGACCTGTGCCTCTAGTCCTGCAGAGTTTCCAGTGAGCCCTCCACAGCAGACAACCACACGCTTTATTAATAAACTCTTTTTTAATATACCACTGTCTGTCTCGCCTGAATTCTGGGTCTTATGTTCTGAGCCTTCTGACAGAATCTTTAATCAAGGAACATTTTACACGTTAGAAAAAGTCAGAAAAGGCAGGACGCACAATTGTTTGAAGATGTGTAAAACATGGCGGACATGGAAGGAGGCTGTGATAAGGAAACCTAGAAACTGTACTTCAATACTGTTAACATCAAATATATGTGAAGTTTTAGAAATACATTTTAATAAATTAGAAATATATAATTCTGCCTGAAAGAACAAGATCCCTAATACAAGCGGCTGAAATGAGTTTTCTCTGTAGTATATCTGGGCTCTCCCTGGGAGATAGGGGGAGGAGCTCAGTTATCCGAGGAGGACTCAGAGTAGAGCCGCTGCTCCTCCACATCGAGAGGAGC
>NW_015151525.1:131753-133747 GCF_000732505.1 Cyprinodon variegatus
TTTGCTGTTCTATTAGCGCTAATGCAGCCTGGTTAAAAGCCCTGGAATGAAACAACAGTTTTTCTTCCTTTTATGGTATGATCATGAATATTTAGATGAGCTGTGCTCTGATTGGTTGGTTTACAACGAGCGAAGCTGCTGAGCAAAGACGCATCATAGCAACAAGCACTCACTCACTGAAACATCAAATTATTGATATGGTAGGGGGACCAGACGGCCTCTTTTTCCCAAACATGTCCTACTTTTCAGACCTAAAATATGTCCGGGGGGAATTCAAAATCATCAAGGATTTTGGTCGACTACAGTGCAGCACGTAGTTGAAACACACCGGACACTCGAACCAAGCCATCAGCTCCCAACCTTTTATAGCAAACTCAGTTATCAGACGTTCGGACAGATAATCACTCCTCTGTTGGTCCACTGCATGGTGCCTGCGCCATCTTTGGTATTAGTCGCCACTGTCCGATAGCGACAGTCTATGGCAACAGTTGGCCGCTGTGACAGCAAATTTTTGACAGCAAAGAGCTATCAGCGCAAAGCATTCTGAGGGGTTGAGCACGAGGGACAGCCTTACGTAAATATATCACCAGAATGATTGACAGTTAGGAGGACCGCTTATTTAAGATCTGAGTTAGGGGGAGCATGTAGATATTGAATCAGAGGGCCCCTAAGATGGAGCCTTGGGGAACGCCACATGTGATTTCTGTGCTGTCTGATGTAAAGTTACATACTGACACTAAAAATTCCCTGGTCCTTCAAGTAGGATTTAAGCCAGACCGCTGAAAGACCGCAGCGGAAAGTATCATCCAGTTTTCCAGGCGATCTAATAAGATGGGTGGATCAGCAGAGTTGAAGCCGCTCCCTTAAACTCAGTGACCTCTCCACTACATATGGATGTTGCTCAGTTTGGAAGAAGGAAGGCAAATGAAGGCTTAAAACATTGTATATGTTTATTTAAAGAAATTCAAAACAAGTTAGTAAGACAGAAATAATGAAGAACTTAGAATTCCCAACATACATCATATCATTTAGAGAGGTGGATAATCCAGGTCCAGAAAGTAAAATGTCCTTACAGATCAGTTCCAACCATTTATAATTTCAGTTATTTACCAGGTTAAGTTAACAGGATAAAGAAAAACTGGACAGGTTTTTTCTGTAATAATCTTCCTCTGATCATTCTGCCTTAAATGGAAAAAGTACAGTTATAGGTTTAAGACTGTTTTGAGACTGAAAGTTAGATATGGCCAGAAAAGAACATTAAGGGATAAAAGAACAAACATTGTGTTTGTACTCTGGCATCACTTGGTAGGTCTTACCTTACCTTACTAACTTAGTTTCCCTGTGATCATAGGTGTCAAACATTTTCACATGATTTACTCAAGTAAAAGCACAGATTCCTGTTTAAAAAGGGTGTCGTAAAATAAAAGCGCTAACTGAAGTCAAAAAGAGCAGGTTCCATGTTGTAACTAACCACAAAAACAAAAGTTAAATGATGTAAAATAAAAGTACAAAGCAGAGAAAACAGGCAAATTATCTTATTTTACTTATAATACTGGCTCCATCTAGGTTTCTTCTAAGTTAATACTACAGAGAGGATAAAATAGATTAAAATGCACAACAGTCTTCTGTAAGCACTTTACAGCATTGGTATTTAACCAAGAATTAAAGCTGCAAATAGAATGAAAATTGAAATAGATGGAGAATGTCTTTCCTCTCAGAAACCAAGCTACTGTCTGTAGTACCACAGGAACAGGGGGTACTGGGGGAGCTACAGCACCCCCTGCAGGAAGGACCACAGAATTACAAATCGGCTTACACAAAAAAAAAAAAAACAAACAAAAAAAAAAAACAATGAATATGCTTTCATGAAACAACGTGAGAAAAACGTAAAAATAAATGGAAATTGGCTACAAGTCAAAGGTTTAATTTTCTAATTATTGTCATATGGCTTAAATGTGTAATGTATGTTTCAAATGTTAATCTGTCTTTTTTTT
>NW_015151525.1:135615-143461 GCF_000732505.1 Cyprinodon variegatus
ATATCATATTAGTATTTAAACATTATCAAACATATTTAAATTGCTGTTAACATCTTTAGTGAAATATATGCACACATCTATATTTAACAATCTGTAAATATCTGTAGACATCTGTATTTTAATATTTATCACCATCTATAATAAAGATCTGTCTGTATATCATATTAGTATTTAAACATTATCAAACATATTTAAATTGCTGTTAACATCTTTAGTGAAATATATGCACACATCTATATTTAACAATCTGTAAATATCTGTATTAAAAATCTATTTTTAAATATTTATCTTTAAAAATCTGCCAGCATCTGTACCTCACCTGCAGTGAGCAAATGTCTCCAGCAGGGGTCACCCATGTTATTCTAAAATCTCTCCTAGATACATTCTGTCATGTGTTTTCTATGCTGTTTAGGTTTATAATTTCTATTAGCATTTTTACAATAAAAAAAAACAATATATATATATATATATATATATATATATATATTTTTTTTTTTTTTTTTTATCTATTACATTCTAACATTAATGGATTGATTCTGTGAAAGGCAGATCTGGCAGATTTAGCTGGTTTTAATTTATCTTTAGGACTGAAAGGCTGATCAAAGTGGGATAGATGTACTTGAACCAGATCTGAACCCAAAGACTCAAAAGCTTAAAAACAAATCAGTCAGAAAGTCAGAAGTCAGAAACCAACCTCTTCGTGCATGAGTCCAGCTTTCTAGTGAGATTTCTGCAGAACACAGAAGAAGGAATTATCTCTCCAAACAATAATCTAACGCTCTGTACAGAAACACTCGAAGAACCCTCCTACCGATCTTCCCATCCTCCAGGAGGAGCTCCACCAGGCTGAAAGCAAAGGTGCAATTTTCTGGTACAGTAAAGCTGGTGTCCTGCTTCGAGTCGCCCTGATGGAACAAACAGAGATTGAGCATTCGCAGAAACAAAGTCAGACTTTCCAAAAAAGTAAAAAAAACAATCCACTGGACTTTGTTTCCAAGTTTGAAGATGTTTCGCTTCCAATCCTGGAAACTTTTTCTATTCAAAATGTCAAAAATAGCGTTGAGTTCGAGGGTCTTATACAGTAGACTAACAAGAGAAGCCAAGTGACCCCCATTGCAAAGCGCCAGGCCCTGTTCATCTGCTTCAATTTGCATGTTTTTCGAAGAGCGTTTATGGGCTACTGTATAAGAACCTCAAACTTAACTCTATTTCTAACCTTTTGAATTGAAAAAGATTCCTGGATGGGAAGAGAAATGTCTTCAAACTTGGAAATAAAGTCCAGTGGATTATTTTTTAACTTTTTTTGGAATGAATATGGCCTGGATGACTGAGAATCTTCACCAGCACAGTCTGAGACTCATTTCCACCAGATGGTTTAGACTGAATGCAGCCAGCAGGGGGCATGCTAGGCTCTGTTTTACAGGGCTGTGATGACCTGAACCATAAATTGAGGAAATATTCCTCTTGGAGCAGCTTTTATGAGTTTGATTTCCAAAACCAAGGAAAAAAGGCACCAGCTACATGTATATACTTTAGAACGTTCTGTAGGTCTTCTAGTCATCATCCAGCCACACCTGAACATTTGAGGGAATCAGATCGTGAAGAAGAACATCTGATGTTAACTTCTCATGTTGTTTTCATGTCTATGGAGGCTTAATGTTGAAGGCTGAGTCCCTGAGGCCTTGGAAAAATGTCTAAGATGCTAATGTCTAATATCAATCCTGTGAAGGGCTGGTTATCCTCCTGCGGCAGTGTGTCACAGTTAGCTTGTTGCAGATATTTTTGATTTATGCCCAATATTGAAGCGTGGTCTGTGCTGTTATTCCACGCCACAACGCCAGAGGGCCAATCAGGAAGTAGCTGAGGGTCTAGATACGGCTGAGGCGGTGAGGAAGTGGGGGCAAGTTTGTGCGACAACGGAGGGACATGAGGGCCAAAAAGAGCGGGGATCCAGGTGGAAAAAGGGTCCCAGCGTTCTCACGCACCTTGCTCTTCAAGCTGGTCCATTTTCACCAGTCGTTTTCCACAATGACGGTCAGACAAGCAAAACAAGCCGGTAAGGTACCGAATACGAAATGCACATAGTCTAGAGCGGATATAGATTTGACCAATCAGAAGCCTCCTGTCTGCGGTCACCTACAATTTCGGAGAGGTGCAGCAGAGTGTCTGCGGAAGGGGCGGGGCATATCTGCGTTAACTGTGACACACGCAGACGACCTGGTTTCTGAGCATAAATCAGCCTTAAGGCTTGTTTGTAGTTCCAGCAGACCTGATTTAAATAACTGAGTCACTAAAAGAACTGTATGACACATTGAGAAGAAAATTCTCCGTCTAGGATCAGCTGTGCTGGAGAGGGAAGACCTCCATAATCCAGGATATCATCCCTGGACATATGGAACAGGAAACCACTGCTTTAAAAGTCCTGGATAAATGTTAGAAGATTTTTATCTTCTCTCTAGCTTCTCTTTAAAGGTCAGTTATAGGTCTCTTCTAGGTTCTGTCAATCCTTAAGATCTGCCTGGTTGTGCTGAGCGGTGGGCTGAGCGGTGGGCTGATCGTTTGTTTCTCTTCTGAGCTCCGCCACCAGCTCCTTGCTTGGTAAGTAGAAGGCCAACCCTGCTCCCTCCCCCTGAACATCTCTAGGTCTCTGTTTTTGTGTTCTCCTTGCTCCAGAGAAGTGTGTTAGCTTCCTGTGTGAATAGGATGGTTCCCCTGAGGAAGCCCTAAGCTGGATGCCCTCCAACAGTCCAGAGACAGGTTCTGCAACCTGAACGATGTAGATATGGAGGAGCCCAGGCAGTCAGAGAGCGGTCTTCGAATGATACTGGGATCTGGGTCTGAGATCTACCAGAACCCTGCAGATCCCCGAAAGAAACAGCTACAACCTGATGAAGCTCTAATACAATGATGTTGTTGAGTGAGAAACTACAATCAGATTCTAGATCTTTTCCTTCAGGGTTAGATTTCTAGAAAGATGTTCTGCCAGCATTTCTTACTCGCCTTAAAGAACAGATTGGCCATTTTATTGAAAGAAGCTGAGATGCATCCGTCTTTTTTCCTTTTGCTGATTATGGTCACAGCTCCGCTGTTGTAAACAGTCTCATAAACAACGGCCAGTTTGTCCTTTTCCTTTAGTTTGAGCAGCTTCAGCATGTCTCCTTTTATCATCCTTAGGAGGAGAACATCAGCAGAAGAAACAGTCAGAAACCAAAAGGATCCACCAGGTGAGAACAACATAAAATACCTGTACCTGCCGCTAAACCTGCTCCTCACATCTGGAAGGTGGACTTTCTTTTTCTTGATGCTGACCGGCTCAGCCAGACCATCCACAGAGTCATAGTTCCCAGACATTTCCGCATTACCAACAGCTTCATGTCCTCCATCCAGTTTGCTGCCGCCGCTGGTTTCGACCCAAGTCTTAAAGTCGTCCACCAAGACTTTCTCCTCAAAATCTGTCATTAAGGCAGAAATGTCCTAAAATCACTCTAGTCCACTGTTTGTGTGTCTGTGAGCTTCAGATGACTCACCTGGAGAAAAGTCCTGCTCCTTCATCAGCTCAGGTAGAGTGATGTTCAGGGGCTTGTATTTGGGGTACTGAAAGATGCTTCCCTTTCTGATCCGAACCAGAGTCAGAATTTCCATCTTTTTATTTAAATTACAGTTAGCAATTAGATCATCTTCCGCTCCGGTGTTTTTCACCAATGCTTTGGTTTCAGCAGCGAACATGGTCTGGGGAGAAAATATCAAGAGACAATTAAGGCTTCATATTCTGTCCTTAGAGCAAAGACAAGATGGAACCATGTTCCAGATGTTACTGTCTACGTGTTTTTTATTTATTTGGTGTATTATGGTAACCTGGCAAACCAGATTGACAATGTGTAACAGTACAGCTAAGCTACACAAATACTGAGTTAAAATTCAGCGGCTGAATCCCCTGAAGGCCAGATTCGTTTGCCGATTACATCACAGCGCGGCGCCAAGGCCTGTTCGAGCTGGCTGCTCCGTGCTCAGAGGAAAAAGAGAATGGCGCCTCACAGTGGTGAATAATGGAAATGCAGTTTAATATAATCCAACTATGTGAATAGTTCCGTCTGAAATTAATAAAAATAGTGGTTTTAAATGCTTATTGAGTCAGATATGTGGCGTGTAATGTTTGGTTTACTGAAAGGTTTTATTTGTCCCTGGGTAAACGGGTTTGGCTGACATTGAAGCTCAGATTCTAATATCTCTAAGTGTATTCTCATTATCAGTTCGTATGAAATCGTACGAAAAGTTATGCACAGTAATTTCGTACGTTTTTGACGTTTTTTTTGTCGCATTTCGTCGTATTTTTACGTCTTGCCTCAAGACAAGATATGCTTGCGCATGCGCATCTTACGCACCATTAAATAACATAGAATTTAACATACAATTAACCCTAAACCTAAGATACAAAACAGCAAGCAACCTAGTTAGAGACCTGAAGAAGTTATTATCCCAGTTTTACGTCCGTCCGTGGATCTGCTTTTTTCGTCTGTCTGGCTGCGCATGCGCACTGATCTGTTTTTTTGAGGAAAAACGTCAAAAACGTACAAAATACTGTGCGTAACTTTTCGTACGATTTCATATGAACTGATAATGAGAATATGTTGCATCTCTGCAGTGTGGGGACGATAGATCTGATATCTCAGACGACGGTACTTTTGCTGAAGCTCCTCAGAAATGTTATTAGCACTCAGAACAGCAGTGAGAAGTTCAGTATCCGTTCTTGGCGTGCTTTTTGTGTCAACTGTAACGGTTGCTAGGCAACAGAGCATACAGGTGGTGAAAGTCAGCGAAGGCTGGACCTGTTTGAATCCACAGCTAAACTCTTCCAGCCACCTTACTTTGGAAAACCTTCTAGGATCCAGTCCAGATAGACCAGGTCCTTGGAGGACACAGTCGCTGAAATCGAACATTATCGATCTCTACCTGCTCTGATTGGATCTCAGAGAAACATGGAACATTCAGCTGAATCTTCTGAGCTGATTGAATGCAGTGACACCTAGAGGCTCACTACCAAAATGCAGTTTATTCCAGTCAAGATAAGAGATGAAATACCAGCACAAGCCATAAGAAACCACAAAAATGTATACTTTAATGTTCTAACTGTTTCTCTTTCAAAGATGAAATCTTAGAATCTGACCAATATATGCGATAGCAGAAGCTACTCATATATTCTCCTGTCCTGTCACACTGCAAGCCTTAACGCTCAATTCCGATTTTTTTGTGAAATCTGATTTTTTTTTTTTGCGTTCCCGTTCATATTTCCAAATACAGTATATGCGACTTGTATGTGATCTCCTGTGTGAACTAGAGTCATAAAAATGCAAGTGTCCCACATGCGCAGTAGAGGACGCAATGACGTCACAGGCAGCATGCTCTATATTTACAGGAGTAAACATGGATGGAAGTGCCGGCGCGTATCTAGCGATCTTTTCCAACCATAAAAACTCAAACTTTTCAATATGGTTAAACATAAATACTGCTCTCTGCATTATCGTCCTCCATGGTTGTTGTTATTCTTGCTGCTTCTGCATATCAAGACGCAGAATAGTGACGTTTGTATGGTATTAATGACGGCCAGGTCGATGAATCTGACCTGGCATTTGAAAAGATCTTTTCAGGTCACATTTGAAAAGATCTGATTCGTATCGGATTCAGGACCACATAGCCAAGTGGCCTGGGTCATGAAAAGATCAGATCCAGGTAGCATATGGTAAAAACAAAATCGGATTTGGGTCACTTCAGGCTGCAATGTGAACGTAGCCAAAGTTTTCAATCTAAGGAAAACCAGCTGATTGCATCGACTCATTGACTCTTCAGCAATCCCTCACACTAAGCATGCTTGTAGCGACAGTGGAGAGGAAAAACTCCTTTTTAACAGGATAAAAAACCTCCAGCAGAACCAGGCTCAGTGTGAGCGGCCATCTGCTGAGGCCCACTGGGGTTCAAGGAGACAGAAGCAGACATAGAAAAAGAAGCATAGATACAAAAGGCAACTGTCAACCAGCTCCACAGGCGGCCCCGTCCAGGAAACACACAGCCAGGCAGACGAGCTCCGAGCCAGCTCCCATGTTTCTTAGCCAACATGTTTCAGGGAACAAGACATTCTGTTTACTAGTTACCACTTTTCAACAATAACAACAATAACAATAATCTACTTTGGAGTCATTTTCATTCTAGTCTTTTAAATTCTTTAATCTGCCCATTTTGTTAAAATAATTTATTTGTCCTTTATTGATTAGTTTCATTTTGTAATTGTATAATTTACCACACAGTGAGCATTGTATAATCCAACTTTACATTTTTCATATTTTTACACATTACAGGCAAATACAGTTAATTCTGTTTCTGAGAAATATAGTGAAGCCGTGTTGTTCAGGCTCTGCTGAGTTCAGTTCTGGCTACTGAATTATTATTAATGCAACTCTAACATTTTAATCTGACTCATGTGTGTTAGACAGAAAACTGCATTGTACATTTTTAATACCATGATCCTGAGTAAAATCAATGCAATTTTTCCAAGATTCTGCCTGCATTGGTAATATGTGGATATATTTTTACTGTAGTGTTTTCAGTGTGTTGCCATGGTGATATTTGATTTAAAGGATCATGTACCTTCTGCATAACTGCTGCTTCATCAGAGATCCTGCTAGTACACATGTACTAAAAACGTATATAAAACCTTTGCATGAGGATATTCATCAATAAATATTAAATCTAAGAATGCTGCAGCCTCCAATATAGATCATACTGTAATAATCTGAAGTTTCTAGGAGGTGAATTAGCTCCCCAGTCTTACCTCCGTCTGTTGCTGCAGCAGAAGGACGCTCCTCGGTTCACGTTGCAACTTGTTGCCTCTCTGCAGCCTTTCATGCTCTGCAGCTCCAGCTGGGTGTGTATTTATACTTCACGTGTATGGCAGGTTAGGTATGAATACGTCTCATATTCTGTGACGTTACATGGATAAGTCCATGCAATTATTTAGCAGAAAATGGAGGATGAGGCTTAGTCGCCAGCTAAGGTCTGCTGCTGATGTTTACTAAGCCTCTGGCTGCATCCTGAACCTCCTTGTCTGGAGGTCATGGTTCCTGTTAAACCAGGGGGGATTTACTCCTGTGTGAAGTGCAGTTGTCTCTAATTTATGTATGTTTTGCGGTTGCCATAACAGGATGTCTAAGAATTTACAAATGTAAGTTTATTCCTGTGTTCAGTTCAGAGGACATGTCTGTCCTTCTAGCTGAGACATGCAGCCCTCATTCTTCTCAGGTGGGAAAATAAATGCTTGACTCTGTGTCTTATCTTATGCAGCTTCTCCTCCTGTCAGTTTATCAAAGACCTGATTTATCTGATGTTTGGTTTGGGCAGAAACCAAAAATATCCTGGAAGGTTAATTCAATAATTGAACGACACAAAGCTTCAGAAACATCTCTGGGTTTTCTTCTGTTTTCCTCATCATAACATCAGAGATGTATCCAAAAATCAGATTTGATCTCCTGTAGTTTTTGAACACCAATGTTACTCTATCTTTTCTAACCTCAGTTTTATGATGGATGAGGGGGGCAGGGTGGGGTGGGATCTGTAACGTCTTAAATAACAAATCACAAAAGCTGTTATACACAAAAACTGCTAACTTGAAATTTTTTTCTTTTTAGCTCAACATTTTGGTGCTCCGTAATATAGCAGCATCTCTAAGCTACGCATACACTACATACTTTTGCTCCACAATACGGGAAATTAAAGGGAATTTGCTAATATAGTAGGATGGTGGGAAAGAGGGTTTAAAGGAATAGTACACCCAAAACATGATTAGCCTTCATTTTCT
>NW_015151525.1:144378-156241 GCF_000732505.1 Cyprinodon variegatus
CTTGACGGCTATGAGTTTAGAATAGATGGATAGATAGAACTTAAGTTTTTTTTCATCAATTGCAAACTCTTGCTCTCCAGTCGTCACTTCAGTTACTTTTGAAACTAGATTATTTTAAAGTAAAATGATTGTAAAACTTTTAGTCTGATTAAGAATAGTCTACAGCAAAGTGTATATGAAACAAAATGTAAAACCATAAATAATCTTTTCCATATCAAAATGACCTCCACTCCAGGATGGAGCTGAAAGCCACGCCTCCTATAAAGCAAAAACCCTGAAATGCCTTCAATGCCTACAGGCCACAGGAGCTAATTTCTCTGATTGCATAGCGTTGGTTGTCGGTGAAGGAACTACAGTTAGTGGTTTTGCAACGATCTGGAGAACACTATCGAAATAAGAAAAGTGCGGCAGCTTTACAGAATATTTTACACTCCATCTTTTCCATCCATCCATCATCCATCCATCCATCCATCCATCCATCCATCCATCCATCCATCCATCCATCCATCCATCCATCCATCCTGCTGACAAAGCTTTTTCCATGCTTTAGTGCGAGTGAGGAATGCTCCTGGGTTTTGTCCCTAATGAAGGCTGCAGGTTTCAGCAGTGCCTTTATCTTACATAACTTATTTTGCCTCTAGAGATTTCTGACTGTCATTTAAGCCTGTTTTATAATAAATGCATGTCTGTACAGAGCGATTCCAGGAATTCATCTATTAACCTGTTAACAGCCCAAACTAAAATGGAAATAAAACACCAGAAGACGAAAAACTCAAATCAGCTGCTGTTTTTTAACACCTTTGGATGGATCTATTTTGTAATATAACACAGTTGTGAAATCTGCAAACACAACATATATCCTGTAGATGAAACCTGGCAGTCAACAGTTTAAATAGGAACTTTGTGAACAGCTGAAGTTGGAATCTAATCTGACTAGTTTGCAGAGTTATTTACATGAAGTCTAAGAATAATATTGAGAAGAATAACATCAAAATAGAGGTAAAACAAGATGCCAAACAAGATGCAGCGGGCACTGCTCAGAGTGTCCCAGATGCTGCAGCTCCGGCAAACAGATCAGAACAGGAACAGGCAGGCTCAGAGATCCAGGAGTCCAAAGACAGTTCAGCAAAACGTTCACACAGGAACAGGCGGCTCAGTGCTTGAGAGGCAGAACAGGTCAGGATCAGGTAATCAGAAAAACCAAGGTACTCTAAAAACACTCTCACCACTGGGTAGAGAGAGTACAAGATAATCTGGCCCTAATGACTGCATGCAAGCAGCTTAAATGGAGTTAGGAGCATGTGGATCGGATGAGCAGTGATGAGACACCAGGCAGAGTTGGACAGGTGAATGAAATGAGTAATTAAGGAAGTCATCAGTGCCAAGATCATGACAGAACATGAAGGTGCCTACCCCAGGATCTCGACCCTCTGCCAATCTATATGGTTGTTATGTTTCTGGAGCAAGGTTGCCCCAATGCTAACAGGGACTTGTGGTGACCGAATGATCAGAAAAAGATATAATTTCTCTATGATTCCCCCCAAGAGTCAGGCTCAACTCTTTAGCGACGAGATATGATAGGTTGAGGTGATGAACATCCAGGGCAAATACATCATGAGAGGAAATGGATGGTCTCTGGCCATTTATCCATGAACTCCATGTCTGCATGAGAGTCTATAAACGTAGACTTCAGATGAGATGGTAAGCGTGGCAGGGATGGTGAGAGAGGGGGATTTAAATGTATTAGTATGGCTCAATAGAGTTCCCACCCCCTCTACTGATCCTGTCCTTTTGACCGATAACTGGACACGTGGTGTCCCTGACCTCCACAATACACAGGGCTGATTACCATGCAATAAGGGCCTAATAATGAACTTTTCTCTATTTGCAAAGATGCCAACTGATTGAAATACATTGATCTCCGTTTATTATTCTCTGCAGCGAATAGTTGAATAATCTTTTCCTATGACGATTCACTATCTTTTTTTTGTGTTTTAGATTAATTTCTCTGTAAATTTCTGTTGCAGTTCTTGTATAATTGTCTAATTTCCTATTTGTGAAAAGCCAAGAGGAGATATTGTTATGTTGTTTAAGATACAGACACATTTATAAATAGTTTAATCATATTAAGCTCTCTGGTTGCAGCAAACTGCACACTTTTCCTAAGATGTTAGATATTTGTGAAAATTCTTTATTATTCTTTCTCTTTACATTTTACTACAAACATCATACCTAATTAAGAATAATCAGAAACACCATATTCTACATATCTTAAAATAAAAACACACAGCTATTTAAAATGATCTTTTTTTATTTTGTTATTTTCCAGATGAATGAAAGAAAAAAAAAAATCAAAAAAGTAAACATAATGTGGATTAATAAACAAGATAAAACTCTGAATTTATTTTAAAGAGTTTAAAAACTACAAACAAAACTACTAATCAAACATATTAACAGTTATCCATCATGTTTACTAGGTTGTTTTGGGTGGATTTCTTTCAGATCAACAAGTGCATATATATCATTTCCGGTATTTAGATTTTTCCACATCTAAACAACCATTACGTTTTTCTTACAATTTCTTACTTAACATGTAAATTTTTAATCCAACTTTTTCTTTTTTTGCTTATTTTATATTTTATGCAAAAAAAAAAACAAAAAAAAAAACAACAACAACAACAACAAACAATAACATGCAGTTTTAAATATAAATGAAATTTTGTTTTAATTTTCTCTTAATCGTTAAAATCGCAGTAATCATAATCAAGTCTGAGAAGAAAAAAATAAGGCACCAAAATCGGATAAAATGCTTCAGAAATAAAGAATAAAATAATAATAATAAAATGCTTCAGCACAAATAGAGCTATAATTTAAATAGAACCATAAGGTAAATATGCAAAGATATATGTTTTTTGTCTTTGTTCTGCATCCTATTTTACTTATTACTTGCGTTACAGTAGAATATTTCACAAACTAAATACTTTTTTGTCCACAAAACAGGTTTCTTCACTAAATGTTATTGGATATAAGTTCTACAGTTCCACTCAGATTTTAATTACACATATTGAACTTCTATGGGTCCTTTGTTCTGTTTTTAAATGATATTTTGATTTTGTTAAGCTTTAAGACATTTTTTAAAGTTAAAAACAATGCAAGAAAACAACAAAAACATTTCTGTTGTACTTAAGGTTGGGACTGTCACCAAATATTGCTCAGATTTTACAGGGAACAAAGTGTTGGAAAACTGAACTGCTTCCCTCATCCTAATTTTATCCCTATACTGTTCTCATAAATTCATTTACGAAAATATGTGGCAGCTCTTTTAAATAAACTATCTACATTCTGTATCATTTCTCTCATCAAGTTACATTTCTCTTCATCATGATTCTGCATCTTCTCAATCAGAGTCTCCAAGTCGACGTAAGTTGACACTGTCTCAACTTTCAGGGCAATTTTATTCAGTGTTTCCACATGTTCATAAGCTTCACAGAGCCACTTTGCTTTGTCTACCTCAAGCTTTTCTTTTTCCTGCTGAAGATTTTTTAAAATGTTTTGTGCTTCTGCAGAGGCTAATTTATTTATTACATACTTCTTTCTCATTTCTTCCAAGGTCTTCCTTACTTTCCTAGTCCTGCTTACATATATCCATGTGTCCTTAACATGAGCAGATGCAAGACACTTCTCTTTGCAAACTGTGCATCTGCCATTTTCCATGACCTCACAGTATGCAGGATTCCAGGCCAGTGTGCATCCACGATAATGACAGGTCTCTTTGCAGTGCTTACAGCTGACAGCTCCTCTAAAGAAAAATACCAGCCGTCTCCCACCATCTATAGGTTTCTTGTATGTGTAAGGCTCGTCAACTTCTACAATGAAATTTTCATTCATTTTCATTTCTTTTTCATGATCCTTAAGAGCTTTTTCAGTCTGTTGTATTTCATTTTTTTTCATTTCTATCAGATTTATTCTGTCCTGCAGGTTTTCGATACAGGCTGCCAGTCTGATCCTTTCATTCAGGACAGCTGTTGTCATCATTAGTTTTAAAGGTTTAACATTTTTCAGATAAATGCTGAAATTTTTCATTCCCATTCCAGATATCTTATCTGCATTTCTTAAAAGGTTGATTGTTTTATCTGTGCGTTCTTCATGTTGGCAGTTATCAAACATGATGTGAAGAGGCTCATCCTTTTCGTTTCTTGCACATTTAATCAGAATAGCTTTTAGAGCTGCAAGGGTGTTTGGGGGTGAGATTCCATTTGAATGTGTGATGATAGATATAATATTGTTATTTATGTCATTACCAAACAGTGACATCACTGAATCAAATATATATATCAGTCGATCACTCAGTCGATTGTCACCTTGCTTAAGCACAAGAGCGACAGCATCTACTTCCGAAATTCCATCCTCTGACCGGAACAAGTCATATAAACTTTGACTGACAAACAAATCTTGTGTAATGTCTTGTGTGTTTCCAAATCCAGGTGTGTCAATTATGGTCAGTGAGTAGGACAGAGTTATTCCTTCAAAGCCAAAGATCTCATACCTGATTACATTAGATGTTTGACTTTCAAACAGCCTCCTCACCTTCTCCTCCTCTTCATCCTGTTCCTCATCCTCTGTGATCTGAAACCAGACTCCATCCTCAAATTTTACTCCCATGATGTAGTTGGCCATAACATTGACCAGAGTAGTTTTCCCTGCTCCTGTTTCACCAACAAGTAAGATGGTTTTATTTGGTTTCTTTTTATCTTTTTTACCAAAGGTTACCCTTCTCATCTGACCAATATTCTTAGTCTTTGTTTTCAATTTGTAAAGAGAAGGAAATCCATGTTTTACTTCTTCACTTTTTGATATAATTTCCTTGATGTGTGCAAGTGTTTTTGATGCTGGCAACTTCCTGAAGTAAAAATAGAGAAAAAGTCATGTACTTTTTAAAATTTGCACTAATTGCTCATTTTCCAATTATTGGACAAGTTATACATTTAGGGAGTGATACAGACACATGAAATTAACTCTGAGTTAACAACAAACAAATTTTGAGCTTCAGCCACTTTACAATTAAAAAAATTAAAGATGCATCAAGGGTTTTTTAAGAGTTCAAGCACGTTTTGACCAACTTGAAGCAATTTAAGGCCCCGTACACACGAAGTCAAACCCTGGCCTAGGCGCACAAATTTTTCACCAAACCAGCCTCTCATCCATACGAAGCCGGCGTTTCGGGGATCTGTAAACGATCTTTTTTTTTATATTAAAGGTACACTATGCAACCGGTGTTGATTTTCCAGCGAGGCTCCCCCCAGAGGGCGAAAGTAAAAGTGCACTGTCGTAAATATGCTCAGCTGTTCTCCTGGTTTCTCCGTCAAGCCAGGCGCGGTTGTTTTGAGCTTAGCANTTTTTTTTTTTTTTTTTTTACTTTTGGGACAATATGGTCTGATAAAGGATACATTTATATACATGTTTAAGCCAGAATGATTTGACATTTAAATATGACTCTCAGTTCTGTCAGAAAAGGTATCTGGTTCAAAATGTCTGGCCTTGTGCAATTTGATTAGCTGTTGTGACTGTTGGATGAATGAATAGTTTCCTTCATTTTGTTTTTTCTGGCCAGTAAGACTCATCGTTTCTCCAGCCTGAAGAAATGATAAAGAGGAATGGACAATTGGCATAAATCTTTGTCTTTTCTTTCAAGACGATTTTCTGATTAGCAACTATGTCAGGTTTTAACCAAATATATTTTTACTAAATTTGAAATCTGAGAAAGTAGAGCTACTTGTACTAGAGAACCATCTTTTGGTGCTTTAGCAACCTCTGGTGGCCACGTATAACTTCCTGATTTCTACTATAGTTTCTTGTAGGACAGAGAACTGGATGTAACTGCTACTGTTTACATATTTACATATTTTAATATTTATTTTTATATCTTAGGTTTTTATTTTTATTTTATGCTATGGTTCATTATATATTTTTTTTATATTTTATTATGCACCGTGGGGTTGAGAGGACTGAAATTTCATCTGTGTTGTATGTTTACCATGTAGCACATTTGACAATAAAGTTGAGTTGAGTAACTGGATCAGGATTCCACAATAGCATTTATGGCCGCTCCCTACCTAGTTTAATGTTTCTAAACATGCCGCTTCCGCTGAGCCCCAGAGTTTAGGTTGGTTCTCTTCTCAATTAAGCTGAATTTAGCTTATTTTGTTCAAAACAAGAGAAAATTGTGAAACTAAGTTTGCATCTGTGCTAATTTACTGAATCAATTATTTGCTCTTGTACTAAAAAGAAAAACCATCTAAATAGTTTCATGTCTTTGTAAAGACAATAAATCTTGTGATGATCTTGTTATAAGGTTTCCTTTTGTGCTGCCTTGCCTTGGTTATTATTATTTTTTTTCAAAATTAGGTTTATGACTTTATTCATTATCATTTTTTATTCTTTAAAATAATTTCTCTGTAAATGTACGTCGTGTTGTGATGTTATATTGCCTTGTTTCATATTTGTGAAAAGCTGAGAGAAGGTACTCTGACATTATTTAAGATCCAGATACATTAAAAAAATTATTAATCATATTAAACTTTGTTGCAACAAACTGCACAATTTTCCTAAAATGTCAGGTGTTTCAGAAAATTATTTATAAAGCTTTCTATTCACATTTTACAACAAAAACCATACACTAATTAAGAATTATCAAAAGAACCATTTTCTGCATATCTTAAAATAAAAAGATACAGTTATTTAAAATGATTTTTATTGTGTTAGATTTTCAAGATGCATGAGAAGAAAAAAATTAAACATTCAACATTGGATGTGGGTTAATAAATCATATTAAAAAAATAATTTTAAGGAGCAAAATTACTAAAACAAAAATGCTTGAAAAGGAGTGGGAAGAAGAAAATCTTATATTGTCTCAACCCTTTTTTTCCCAATGAGGATTTTTCTGAACATAACCGCTTTACATTAACGGTAATAAAAAGGAAAAACAATAAAGAAACCAACATTTAATGTTTTCATTCTCAAAGGTAACTTTGATTTCCCTAAAATATTATACAAACATTGGTAATCAATGTTATAAGAATATAAAAATGGTAAGCAGGGAACAATAACAGAAAAATTAAAGCAGATAACAACAATAGAAGGAGACGATCATAGAGATAAGAATAAAGAACATAAAATAGCAAATAACAATAATCAAAAAACAATGTGATTTCTATTACACCCCGATCATCTTATATTGATCCCAAACTTTATTTATAACATGACTTAAATCTATAAATATTCTTGCATTGTTTGTGGTTTGGATTTAGAGCATTCCATAGTTTAACTCCACATAAAGACATGCAAGAACTTTTACAGTTGGTCTGACATTTGGTAATGGGAAATTCACAATTCCTGTTAGCTTATGAGCACACTCTTTTGATTTTAAAATGTTTTATATATTTTATGGTAATGGGTTGTTGAACATTTTAAAAATGATTCATACTGTGTAATATATTACAAGATTGTATATTTTTAAATTATTTGGATTGAATAAATAAAGTATCACTATGCTGAAATAAACCAGTTTTATGAATAACCCTTACTGCCCCTTTTTTGTACCATAAATAATCGATGCAACATTAATAGTTGCAACCGCACACAATGATTTAGATAATTCAGTAGTAAAAAGAAGTATAACATATAAAGCACATTATAATCAAGGATATGCTCTACTTTATTAATAATTGATTCTTTTTATTTTTTTTTTATGTTTGTGATACCGACTTTCCATGATAATTGATTTTTTTTTTCATTATCACTCCTAAGAATTTATTCTCATCTACATTTTGAATTTGAACATGATCTATCTTGGTCAGTTAAAGTTTGTTGTAAAATACGACCTATCACTGATTTTGATTAATTTAGGTTTAATGTTAATTAGTTATCTTCCATCCATCTTTTAAATATTTTCTTCTTTATTTACTGTTTTATTTAGCACTGACTCATAGGAAGGGCTACCAATACTGACCTATGAACTGGAGGAGTCAGCATTTACCTGAAAAATATTTTTAAACCTCATTAAAAGCAATTGAAGACTTAGGGAGAGGGAACAGTGGCCTGTAGCAGTAAAAGAGCTCTCGCTTTATTTCAAGCATTTCCCATTTCTGATTTGCTCAATAAATATTAGATTCCTATTTTTTCTATCCCTTTTGCTACTTTACTCTTGATGTTGCTCCATGCGTAACGCAGACCTCCCCAGGTTTTCTTGTCAAACTGTCCACTGATCTCTTCCAGTTTTTGAACTTTCTCTGTGTCTTTTCTTTCCTTTAGCTCTTCAATAATAACATCAATGTCTACAAAAGCAAACAAGGAGCCAAAACTCAAAGCGTTCTTCTCCAGGCTAAGAAGATGGTTGTAAGCCTCGTCTAACAGGGTATTTATTTGTGTTTCAAGTTGTTCTGTCTCCTCCTGGAGTTTAGACAGAAGCCTTTCACCCATTGTTAAATTTTCTTCATACATCTGCTTTAATTCCTCGATGGTTTTTGTAACCTTTCTTGTCTTGATCACATACTTCTTTTGCTCTTTCACGTGTTGGTCTGCAGGACACTTATTGGTGCAAACAGTGCAGCGACCATTTTTCATGACCTTACAGTGGCTTGGATACCAGGCAAGAGAGCATCCAGGATAATGACAGTTCTCCTTACAGACATTACAAGTCACAGCTCCCCCAAAAATAAGAAACCACGACATCCCTCCATCAATGTCTTCTTTTTCCTTGTATGGCTCATCAACTTCGAAAGTGAATTTCTCTCCACTACTAAATTCTGCCTTGTATTTCTCCAGACCTTCTCGAGTTTGTTTAATCTTTTGTTGATTCTTGTTGTTTAGATCAATTCTGTCTGCCAGATTGTTAACACAGGCTGTCAACCCAATCTGTTCATTGAGGACTAATATAGTGTTGTCTAGTTTTTGAGGTTGACTGTTTACCAGGAAGGGTGTGAGTTTAGTCATTCCTCTGATTGTAACAGCCCATGCCTGGTTCAGCCCAAACTCTGTATCTTCTGTTATTTTAGTGCTCAGGCAATTGTTGAACACAAAGTGAACTTGCTGGCCCTTCTCATTTTTGGCCATCTTAATGTTTGCATCCTCTAGAGCTTTGAGGGCAACTTTAGGTGGCATTCCATCAGAGTGAGTGATGAGAGCTACGATATTTGACTCCAGATCTTTTCCAAACAATGCCAGCACTGAATTGAAAATGTATGTCAATCGGTCACTCAGTCGATTATCAGTTGCTTTCAACACCAGACCAACTGCATCAACTGAACTGACACCATCTGCTGAACGAAACAAATCCAAAAGTTTTCGAGCAACTAATGCATCGTTTTCAATCCCTCTGGTGTCTCCATATCCAGGAGTATCAATGATGGTCAGAGAGAACGGCAGAGTTCGACCTTCAAAACCAAAAATATCATAAACTGTCAACTGAAACGTAACACTTCCTGATTTGGAGGTTTCCACATTTTCATCAACAATCTCATACCAAACTTTATCTTCTTTTTTTACACCCATTGCATAGTTCAAAAATGTGTTGATAAAGGCAGATTTTCCTGCTCCTGTCTCTCCAACCAGCAGGATTGTTTTATTTGGCTTGCTTGGATCTCTCTCACCAAGGCTGCATCTTTTGATTCTGGACACAGTCTGATCTCCATCTAGATTCCTCTTGGTAGTAAACAGATTAAAACGGGCAGGGGGTCCCTTATCTATGGTGGCGTTCTCATAAATAAAGTCTTTAGACATTCTGAACCTATAAAAGTTTGGAAAACAACAAAGTTAAAAACAGTAAAATATTTTGAGAACTAGAGTATATCAAATTTGTTTATTTAGAGAACCTTATGAAATCATAAATAAACTGAATCGAAAGATAAATATTTTGCGTAATAAAAAAAAACGTGAATGCAAAATTTTTTATGTCTGCCTTCATGAATATGCAGGTCATATTCTAGTGAGCTTAACTGCTGGGTGGAGCATATGCAAATATATTTCCTTATCACACACAAAGCTCTTTATCAAACTCAAAACGGATTTCTGTTGCAGTTCTTGTGTTTCCTATAAGGACGTTTGACAGTCAGGTTCAAACCTGCATTCAAAAAATTTTGTGGTCATTGGGACAACCAAGGAGGCATTGCTACAATGGAGTAATGCTTTTGTCAATGATGACATTGACAAAAACATTATTTTGACCTTTTTTTATTACAAAAAGAGAACTGACGACATGGATCATTGAGGCCGAAAACATCACTCATAGGTGTGAGTTTTCGTTGACTGGACGAGACTAAATGAAAAAGTTAGTGGGTGGTCTGTCAGATGTTTTTAAATGCATCATAGTGGTGTAATCTGCTAAGCAGCACCAGCCGTGCTGCTGTGTCCTATTTGGTGACGCCGTCCACCTGGCGTGCAGCGTTCCACATTCTGCATGACCACAGATGGATCATGGCAACAGCGGCAGGGGAGAAAGGAATGCTCTGATACTGCGCTCTCAATTCTAACCAACTGATCTTCCAGCTGTACTTGTGCAGAGATGTGTCTTTGTATGCGATTAGCTCAGAGTCTGCGCTTCACGCTCCACACCGATGGTTTGCTCTCAGCAGTATGGCTCTTTCTGCCCTCGCTATTTAATAAACTATATGTGGCTGATCATCCTCTGCCAAGCGTACAAACTTTTATCTAATGATCAGGATTTTATTTCTTCCAGCTCACAAGAGGTGATGCTAAACCTTTTTGATTTCTACCAAAAGGAATCCCTAAATTATATCCAAAGAAAATAATTAATTGAATTATGTTTATTTATGGATAAAGACCCAGATTAAAAGGTACATAGATCTTGCATATTTCTCTCTTATTGTTCTTGTTTCCATCTATTTAAATATGATTGAAATGTTTCCTAGTATTGTCATTAAAACATTTTCTCTTCTTCCTTTATATATTTCAACATTTTGGCTAACATATTACAGATTATCATAGCATTGTAAGGTAACTAGGTAGATTCTGAGTGTATTTTTTAATATCAGACGACTATAACTTTAAATCTACTTTGACACCTGAGTAGCGGTAACAAAGTTCTTAGAAATAAAGCAAAAAATACAAAGCAGAAAGAAGAATGCTTGAATTTTTGGCAACATAAAACTGACTAAAATCTTTCTGAGTTGTAGTTGACTAAAACTGGAATAATACTATCATATACTATATAGCAATGACTAAAATGGGACTAAAACTAATAATAGTTTCTGTTTTGAAGACTAAAACTAAGACTAAATCTGAGATTTGCTGTCAAAAACAACACTGTTACAATGACAGGTGATGTCTGTAAACATAGGGGTGAAAGATGGAGTTTCCCATTTAGAAGTTAAATATCATTTTCATTTACCAATGCACCATATTTATGATATTAAGATAATTAAGATATATATTACAAGAAGACAGATATTTAATTTAAAATTGTAAAGAACTTGGCTAAAATGGTTTTCAGTTTTCTTACATGTGTTGATTTCTTGGTTCTTGATTGTGCAACAATACAGAGTTCTCTGTCTGCAGACAGGAGGATTTATAGCTCTAAGGGGGGAGAGGTGGAGCTCTTCCTAAAGAACAAAGCAGAAACCAAATTAAGTTAATATGGCCTTTGTTTCTTCAGTTGAGGTGATGTTTTCAGGAGGATATACCCTTTCCCTGAAGCCACATGACTCTACAGACACAAATTACTCTCATCAAACAGACAAAAAAATGCATATATCTTACCTATGTGGCTTTCCTTGGTTCTGGATTGGGAGCACTGAAAATTCTCTGGATGTGTGCAGACAGGAGGAGGTTTTAAAGGGGGTGATGTGGA
>NW_015151525.1:156275-161638 GCF_000732505.1 Cyprinodon variegatus
TATAAGAGAAAATAGAGATAAGGCAAGGAAAATGCAGATTACAGCCATTGGGAGTGAGACTCCCACATCTCAGTCTTTGCATGCTCTCACTCCTTACCTCAATAAAAAAAAAAAAAAAGACAGACATTAAAACTCAACTCCATTCCAGTTGTTTATATATAAAAATGCCATGGTGATAGAAATCTAGTGCCTGTTTTCAACACAACCTTAGCGTTGAAAACAGGGACTCACAAACAACTACAGGTGCTTGGTTCCAGGTACTCAGAGGTTCATTTCAATACATAAAGCCCACATTCATACCTTCAGGTAACACAGAGTACATGTCAGACTTAATAATATTACTTCAGCGATAGGTGTTGCTTTATTGTATGTCTCGTACCATGTCTTTCGGTTGTTCTTTTTTCATCTCATTACAGGTGATGAAGCAGACTGAAAATGTTTTGTCATTATCTCCTTTCTATCTCCTCTTTCCTTCATCTTCTCTTTTTTCCTTTTCTTCTGTTTTTCTGCTCTATTTACATTGCAGTGTCCATATAAACTGTAAAACTCCCTGCATAATTATAATAAAGCAATTTATATGCATGAAACAAGTGTAGCAGTATGGCGAAAGCCATACTGCTACACTTGTGAAAGTAAAATCTGTTGGGCTCCTTTTGGCATCAAGACAATTATTCTTATTGCCACCTTGCCAGACAGGACACTGTTAAAAAAAACAAAAAAAAACGGAGACTGCCAGGTTCATATCCAGTCCTTATTTTAGCAGCAGCCCACCTATTAACTGTGCTGACAGCAGCGGAGCTGGACCTCAGCCAGATATTGAAAAAAGACCGGGGTTTCCTAGCATTCATTACGAGGTATGCCATTTGAATTTAATCTTATCTTAAGCCCGGCGTACACTGTGTGATTTTCAGGGCGACTTTCCAGTCGTGCGATAATCTTTCAGTCAGCCCGACTTTCAACCTGATCGTGCATAGTGAGTCGTGTATTGTACAGGCGGTTACGAGGGCAGATCAGCAGGTGAGCAGGTAGATTGCATGAGAGCGCCTGGCCGAACATAAATCGTGAGCTGTGAGCTTGCACTGTACGACTAAACCCTGCGATTTGTCGTACAGTGTGAGCAGTAGCTGCGTGCAACGACTGAAAAAAATGCACAGTGTACGCCGGGCTTTATCTGGACTAAGATCATTCACTTTGTGAATTGATGAAGATTTGAACCAAAGTACTTGAGTAAATATGAATAAACTATACAGCAGCTGGCTTAAATAATCAAGAGAGAGTGTAGAGTGTAGGATCACATCAAATGGTTTGCTTTCTCATCTCACATCTAGAGCTGTTTTTTTTAAATCAGGTTTTAATCCTTGTTTCCTCTAGATTAGCCTCCTGATTTAGTCCCATATTTAGTCCATGTTTTGCTCAAAAGTAACATAATTATTGCTCAGTCTAGTTGAATAATCTCCAGTTGGATTTTAGGACTAATTAAACCAACCATAAACTAAATTCTTAAAGCTTTCAGATATATATGAAGGTTATTTTGTTTCAAAACTATTTGTGCATTGTAAGTGTGTAATTGAAGTTGTAGAGAGAGTTACATTCTAAGTTTTGTATTTGTAGAATTAAAGAAAAGTAACAAGTAAAACATTTTTTTTACACCTGTACACAAATTCTGTTCTACAAGTTGCACATCAAAAACCTCTTACATTCTCAGTTTTGCTTCAAATGGCTCAGAACTATTGTTGCAAAATTATATGTGCATTGTTGCACATCAACAATGTCTTCTATTCAGTTTTGCTACAGTTTATCTAAAACAAATGGTGCAAAACAAATTTAAACACGTGTATTATTCAACTTTAAAAGTTATTCCTTCATTTTTACTTTTTACACAAATGTCACATCAGTAAAAATTATCTGTGACTTGTGGGTAGTACCCTTGATCAGACAGCAGGGGGTTTTACTTCTCGGTCAGTCTGTACCAACCGGCTTGCTCCATTTTGGGCCAGACTGCAGCTCTTGCCTCTCGATCCAGTTTGCAGAAATCTTGCTTGAAGTGGATATCCAAATTTAACTAGTCATCTAAAAGAACTAGCTCAGAAATATTCCACAAACAATTTCATATTGGGAGGAGATTTCAATATGGTGTATAATGAATTGCTTGATAGATCACCCTCTAAATTCCAATCTAATCATATAAATGTAGTCTTACAAAACTTTTGCATAGATCTGAACCTATCCAGTTCATTACCAGTTTTGCTTTGCTCCTTGTTTTCTAGTTTTTTATGGTTTAATTCTTATTTTATTGAGTTTTTTGGTTTCTTCTCAGTTTCTGTCTTAGTCTTGGTTTTGTTATGTTTTCTTTTGAGTGTTCAGTTTTGCTTTACTCCATGTTTTATAGTCTTAGTGGTTTTATTCTTATTTTGTTGTGTTTTCTGGTTAATTTCAGTTCTCATGTTTTTCTTTTTTACCAGCCTCTGTTTTCAGTAAACCTTCATTAAATCATCACGAAATTCACCTCTGCCTTCCTGCCTCTGCTTTTGGGTCAACAATCCATAACCAAATCCTGACACCAACAACATTCAGAGAGGATGTGCAGAACAACTAATTTATCCAGGATTCATAGAGACGGAACCAGAGGGATGTATTTAGGTCCATTGAATATATTTAAAAACTTAATTTATATCACATCTACCAAAATGAAACATCCACAGAAGTGCTGTCTTGTGTCTTGGAGAGTTTTTATAGAATCTACAGCCTCCTATAAGCTCTGAATTGTCAACTTACCAAATATTCATACACAGTGTAGTTTGCACAGTTCCTGTATTAGTGCCAGTAATCCAGTAATAACTCATTTGTTTTGCCCGGTTTATTTTTCTTGAGCTGCATATAATTATTATATAACACAGGTGTGAAATTCTTAGTTTACAGCAGATGCAAGTATTTTAGTAGGCCCCATACTTTTAGTTCAATTCTCTAAATATCACAAGAATATAGAAAATAATGTGTATTGTGTGAAAATGTTCCACATAACTACGGATCACTTATTTTTATTCAGTAACATTTACTGCATTTTAAAAAATTCCACATTTTGCCACTTTGTTTCAGTTAAGTCCTCTGAAACCCTACAACCTATAGCTGCACCTATCCTCATGGCCTTTAAATCTAACCGTGACAAGGGTTGCCTGTCCAAACTATTTCAAAATCTCAATCCAAGGTTTGGTGAAAGGTTGGCAGCCCTGAGATTATATAGCACAATTAAGTAAAAGGACATTTCAAGGTGCTTTCCATGAATTAAATAATAAAAAGAAAGATAAAAGCAAGCAAAAATCAAACAACGACCTAAAACCAATGATACCTCAGTTAACAGTTGAACTTTTAAACAGTGAAAGGCAGTTCTAAACAAATGGGTTTTCAATTTTATTTCTTTCTTCTTTTTTTTTTTTTAACCAGCCTTTTATACCTTCTGTTTAGCTGATATTATGCTGAAAATATACTTTTTCTCTGAAATCATGTGACACCATGTATAAACAAATTACTCTTGGCACACCCATGCAATTCTTCTGCCCCACCATCTGTCTGTTTATGTAGAAGAGACTGTGATGGTCAAAATTATTTTTACTACTACTGAAACTCCTAAATGTTTTCCGACAATAATGTAATTCTGATATATTATTCAGAAATACTTTGCTTTGTTAGCATAAAATGCAGGGAAACAATGTATAGGCCTACTTAAAAACAGACAAAAAAAAGAAACATTGGATCTGAACACATGTGGAACTGTTGTCATACTGTACTCCTGAAAAAAGTCTCCATTCGATACGTGGGACATTGGCTAAATCTGACCTGATATGGACTCCCTTCCTGGACATTCTAAGCAGATTAGACATGAGAGACTGATAAGTATTGATCTTTGATCTTTACTTTCATGTTTCAATTATTCCAATAATTTTGTTGTATCCTTTTCCCTCTTCATTCTGGCCTTAATGCTAAATGTAATACTACTACATGTGTTTCTACATGGATAGAGTGGATGGGTTTAAATTTTTTTGGATGTGGATTTTGTATAGACATACATTCTGAAAAAATGTATATGTACAAAAACAATTAATCTGAAAGTAGATCATTTTATAAAAAAGATTAAGCATAAAGCCTTAGTGTCAGGGTTTGGTTGAGGTTTGAGGAACCAAATGCGGAGGCAGGGAGGCAAAGATTATTTCCATCAGTTTTAATTAGTGATAACAGTAAAAGGCAAACATCCAAAAATCCAACATGAAAAATGTAAAACAAACCAGAACCATGGAGACATTGGGGGAAAATAATCACGTGGAGCCAGGGTAAGACGAGGTAAGACAAAGCAAGACGAGAAACCAGCACTGAGGAACTGCACAAGGAGAGTATTTATGGTAGACTGGACAAAGAGAGAACAAACGAGCAGATAGGGAGCAGGTGTGAAGAGAGCCGTCTAGGAAGGAGCTAGGGAAAAGGAGACCTACACAAGAGGGCACAGAAGGCAACAAACAAAAACCTAAGAACTCAAATCTATCCAGAAAATTCAATGAAATAGGAATTAAACCCATAAAACTAGACAACATGGACCAAAGTAAAACATAACAGAACAAATACCGTGACAGTTGGTAAATTTAATTTTTATCACCTATCTTATTCAATTCAAAAGATATTGATTACTAAATCAAAATTGTACACTTGTGACAATTAACACTTACATTAGACTGATTCTCCCAACTTATGGGGTTGATTATCCCACTGTTATGTAATAGGAGAAAAAAAGATCCATCAACCTTTGGTTTCGCATTTAAAAATTAAACATCACTTTCATTTACCAATGCACCATATTTATGGAATCAAGATAATTTAAATGACCAGAACACACATTTAATTCAAAATAGTAGAAAAAATGGCTAAAATGGTTCCTAGCTTTCTTACCTGTGTGGATTTATTGGTTCTTGATTGAAAACAGAGTTCTCTGTGTGCAGACAGGATGATTTATATCTTCAAGGGGAGTAGAGGTGGAGCTCTTCCTAAAAACCAAAGGAGAAACCAAATAAAGTTAATATGGCCTTTGTATTTCCAGTTCAGGTGATGTTTTCCAGAAGATATACAATTTCTCTGAAATCACATTGCTCCACAGACAGTGGAGTCAAGTTAATCTCATCACACACAAAATAATTGCATGTATCTGACCTTGTTCAAACATCAAATATTCATACAGACAGCTCCGAATTTGTTCAAATAGTCTTTATTTTTAAACTGGGTGCGGCTGCTCTTCAGCTGGAACGGATAAGCCGGATCTCCTGTAGAAACAGAAACTCAGATCAGTGACTAAATAAGGGCTAATAATGACTGATAAAAAC
>NW_015151525.1:162509-164099 GCF_000732505.1 Cyprinodon variegatus
TCCTCATTCCAACGTCTCTCAGTAGACAACAGGTGGAAATCGATAATGTATTCAGACACTGACCGATTACCAGACCGGGTTCACCAACTTGGAGATGGAAAATGGCCCAATAAAACTGGGAGCCAGCTTTTTACTAACCACCTTCAAAGGGCAGGTCCTGAATGGACAGCCATCCCCTTTGACCCACCTGATAAGTGGGTGCTGGAATCCTCTGGCGTTGGTAACCATGCTTGGGCAACCAGGGTTTTAGAAATGGCCCTCCTAGCACTTCTCCAAGCTTGCTGACGCCTGAGGGAACCTTAGATTCCCTCTCCTGAATGGTGAATAAGGGTGTCTGAAAACCAAAAACAACATAAAATGGAGACATTCCAGTGGTGCGGGAGGGAGTAGTGTCAATTGCATGTTCGACCCATGGGAGCTGGCTTGCCCACTTAGTGGGATCAGGCTCATAGAGGATGCGGATCTTTGTCTCTATCTCCTGGTTGGCCCTCTCTGTCTGACCATCTGTTTGGGGGTGAAAACCTAACGACAGACTGACTGTGATCCCCAACAGAGCAGAACTTCCTCCAGAAACAGAATAAAATTTGGGGATCCCTCTTGAAACTGATACAGTGGGGAGACCATGGAGGCGAAACACCTCACTGATGAGAACCTCCCCCATCTCCTTAATGGAGGGGAGTTTAGGCAGAGGAACAAGATGAATAACTTTGGAAAACCTATCAATGACAGTGAGGGTGATAGTGTTACATTCTGAGCAAGGTAACCCACTGATGAAATCCATGAAAATTTGGAACCATGGCCGGGATGGGATAGGCAGAGGTCGGAGAAAGCCAGGAGTTCTTTTAGATTAATTAGAGCGAGGATCATCACGGGTGGAGAGCTCGTCCTTAATCCTCTCAACAAGACCCGTGAATAAAACATCCTTCAAAGCTTCCTCATTCCAGCGTCTTTTAGTAGCCAACAAGTGGAAATCGATAATGTATTGAGACACTGACTGATTACCCTGCTTTAGAGTCAAGAGTCCTCTAGAAGCCTCTCTGCTGGGAAGAACGGAGTTGAAAACTCAGATTAATTCCTCAGAAATACCCTTGTATGATTCACACAGGAAGGAGTTATTCTGGCACTTCAACATGCCCCATTACTTCGCCATGCCTGCTAACAGTGAAATTACATGACATCTTGGCTTGATCAGACAGAAACATGGAGGGCTGCAGCTCGAAGTAATTTTTAACACTGGGTTAAAAAACCTATGCACCGCTCCAGATCCCTCCTATAAAGTTCTGGAGGAGAAAGATGAGGTTCGTGACAGGCAGAGACAGTAGGCGGAGCCGTGGACACGGGCATGGCTGTGTGGGAAGGATCGGAGGCAGCTGAAGTCTGATTGTGCAGGTGAGCGAGAATCTTAGTTACTCCGGATTCAGGCTGAGAAATTCTCTGATTGACGCCCTGGCGCCAAGATCTGTCTGCTGTTGGATCCATAATTTGGCCAGATTATTCTGTCAGGCTTGAAACCTTGGACCCAATATTTAAACAGACAAAATAATTGCATGTATCTGACCTTGTTCAAACATCAAATATTCATACAGACAG
>NW_015151525.1:164920-169199 GCF_000732505.1 Cyprinodon variegatus
TTCCATCAAAGCTTCCTCATTCCAACGTCTCTCAGTAGACAACAGGTGGAAATCGATAATGTATTCAGACACTGACCGATTACCAGACCGGGTTCACCAACTTGGAGACCATGACATTTATGTAAAGATTGTGGGAAATATATTAACTTATAAAGATTAATCACAAATATATTATCATGACTGTGTTTTGCAACACATTATATAAAACTTACGAATCTACCATTGTTGGGAAAAACTGCTAAACTTATTTACTTTCAATAGTTCATAGAGTTGTTACTAATGTAAGGGATAGTTTTTAAACTCAAGAGTAATTGAGTTGGCATACAGATTTGGCTTTGGGATATTTGTGAAGATAAAGACAGATTCTCATTCAAAGGCTTAAGATGACTACTATGAGAATAGACTGAGAAAACAGACTGTGTATCTTTTATATAGATGAGCTTTCCAGAGGGTATGGGACAGACAGATGATGCACTTCCTTTGATCTATTGAGGAATAAATGTTTGAATTCAATCTCTAACAACTGTTTAATCATGACTTCTATCTGTAAATCAGTCAATCCTAGGGAGGTGACATAGTGACAATTTCACCTTAAAAAGATGAAGCATATTCTTGGTTGTTAAAAGTACATTTTCTGCTGTCTCCTTTTTAATTCAAAAGTTATTGATTACTAAAACAAAATGGTTTACCTGTGACAATTAACACTAACAATAGAATGGTTGTTTTTGTTTTGTTTGTTTTTTTTTGTCCCACCTTATGGGATGGGTTCCTACTTTTATGGTAATGGTAGAAAAAAGATTTATCAATATTATAAGCTTAACTTTTAAATATCAGATATATTTTTTTATGTGCTGATGCTGTTAGGCTTATTCAATAATGATTATAAAATTAA
Source organism: Cyprinodon variegatus (assembly GCF_000732505.1). Lineage (NCBI taxonomy): Eukaryota > Metazoa > Chordata > Actinopteri > Cyprinodontiformes > Cyprinodontidae > Cyprinodon > Cyprinodon variegatus. The sequence continues at coordinate 165,813 of NW_015151525.1, forward strand.
TGTGTGTGTGCTTATAAACATTGAAGAAAGGAGATGCTTCACTCTGTCTTGTGATTCAGTCAAGAGAAGAGCATCCTGTCTTATGACCTGATCAACTGTCCTGTCAGAACAATACTCTCTTTTGTAACCATGTGTTATGTTCTGTTAATAAAAGACGATTGCAGGAGGGGGGTCGGTGAAAGAGTTGGAAGTTGGGTTGGGCTTTTTCCACTCCTGCAGGAGTTGTTTGAATCTCTTTCCTGTGTGGACTCAGTTTCTCTTTTATGAACCTACATTTTTGAACCCAACATTTTTGGTGCCAAAACCTGGGAGTCAAGATCCAATTGCCCAGGACCGTGTGGGACCAAGGCCAAGAATCTGTTGACAGCCATCCCCCCTTTCGCTGGATGGGGCCAGGTTGGTCCAGCCCTGCCCTGGGCATCCTGGTGACGACTCCCACTGAGGACTGATCTGCACGGCAAAGGGTAGGCCTAAAGCTTTTGATCAAAAGTTGGTCTGGGACCATTTAAGTTACAGCTGTAATGCTGTAAGTTAAGACAGATGCCATATCTGTCAACAAGACCAAGTCAGATATGGCATCTGGGTATTTTGTGCGTTTGAGTCTGGGACTCTGTGTTGTTCTCGAGATAGTAAGGTTTGTAGCAGGGATATTTGACAAAACCAAGTTTTGTTGACAGATATGGCATCTGGGTATCCGGTGCATGCGAGTCTGGGACTCCAAAGTGTACACATAACAATAGGAGATTTGCGTCTATATTGGTTAGAAAAAATATAGTAAAGAAGGCCTTAAAATTGGAGTGACTGTGTGAAAGTGTGTGAGGAAACAATCAAACCTTTCAGGTTCTGTTGTTTCATGCCAAAACAGCAGGGGTAAATACAGTACAACTCTTGTGGATGCTGAGGCAAGAATTTCTCACCTGAAAAGTTAGAAGCAAAAATTAGCACAACAGTTTTTGGGTACTGTCCTGCTGAATAAACATCCAGTGCGTAGAATACCCTAGGTGTTTGTACTGGACTAAATTCTTTAAAATGGGTAAAAGTCAGAGTAAATTTAGAGATAATTTAAAATCCAACAATTAGAAGTTTGTAGAAGCACAGGATCCAACAAGAAATAAACACTTCAATATATGGATTTAAAAAAATATGGGTTTGAGGGATGCCTCTATTCCAAAATAATAAAATAATAGAACTTAAGGATAAAATACCTAAAGAGAGCCATTGAGGTAAAATAATTAAAAAGGATGGGTTCAGGAAAGAGTAAAGAGAAGATCATAAAGGGGATGAAAAGTTTGTGTCAGATTGATCCAAGTAAAATACTTAGAACTGGAAGGAAAAGTATGAAATAGATGGTGTGTGGAAGTAGATCAGGGGTGGGCAATTCCAGTTCCTGGGTGCCGGTATCCTGCAACTTTTAGATCCATCCTTGGTCCAACACACCTGAATCAAATGGCTGAGTTACCTCCTCAGTATGCAGTCGGTTCCTGCAGAGTCCTCCCAATTATCTGAGTACTTGATTCAGGTGCGTTGAACCCAAGACACATCTAAAAGTTGCAGGATACCGGCCCCCAGGAACTGGAATTGCCCACCCCTGAAGTAGATGAATGGAGAAATGTTGTGTGCCGGCTAGAAACAAGCACTAGTGCAAAAATAGATAAATAAAAAATAAAAAAATAAATATATAGATAAATAAATAAATAAATAAATAAATGATAAATAAATGCAGCAGCGACTGCAGCGCTGATTCAACTGACAGCCTTTCTAATGTGCCTGCATGGTCTCCAATAATCTTAGGTTCGGAACAAAAAAAATGTTAAGCTATATACAGGAAAAAAATCAGGGGGTTGAATAAGTGGATCGTGCAAGCTAGACATAGAAAAGTTTGGTTTGGACCATAATTGGGTATATACTTGGCTCAAGTGAGGGGCCGGTGGTCACAGGGGAAAACAAGAGGCCATGTAGAAAGCACAATAGGTGCTACAATTGTGATAAGGATGTCCAGAACCCTCGCAGAGTGACCCTCCTCATCACCAATATTATGACCAGCATTGACGCCAGGAACCACAGGAGGGTTATAAAAATTTGTATGTGGATGGGTCAGCTTCCAGAAAGAAATTAGTTGCTTTTGTAATTATAGATGATCAAGAAAACCTTTACAGTGCTGCCTTAAAATCATCATATATCTGTGCAAACTGCAGAGATTGTTGCACTAACAAAAGCATGTGAAATGTCAAAAGGCATCAAGGATGCAGGGGCGGTCCTAGGGACTTTGGGGGCTTTCAGCTCAGACCAGTAAAAGCGGACTAGGAAGGAAGAGTCCACTGGGCAGTTCTTCATCTGAGGTGTGACTAAATGCTTGAGCAAATTGGGATTCAGGAGCCATTAAAATAGTAGATGTGTATGGACCATGGGGGATATTAAATGCATTAAAAGAAAAAACATGAACAGTTCTAGCAATTAATTGACAGGCAGTTAGACTTATATGCGATTCAAGAGCCTGTAATACTTGTGTTAAAGATAATGTAAATGCTAAAACCATCTAAAATGCTAATTTTTGTAAAATCAGCAAATGGTCAAACATCCTAGGAAGGGATGTCAAGGGCAATAGAAATACAAGACCTTCAAACAGGAAAAAGGTTTCAGGTTGCATGTTTCTGTAGTAATATCACCAACTCACCCCATTTATCTGTTAGGGCGAGACTTGATGGAAAATTAGGCATTGCAATTTTCCCCACGCTGGGGGGAATAAAGGCTGTATGAATAATAAATGTAATGGTGTTGCAACTAAATCCTTCTGTATTTTATGCAACATGCTTATCATCTCTGCTCCATGTCTATCTGTTCCAACTATGGAAACAGCCTTATAAAATTCTGTCCGATGTAAAACCGTCCGATGGATGTGTGTTTATATATATAAAACTGTAACTGGAGCGTGTGACAAAAGTAAATTCTCTCTGGGATTATTAAAGTATTTCTGATTCTGATTTAAGGCAGCAGGTATTTTGAGCCATAAGTTTACCATGTCTCAATGGGAGGGATAATGAACGGATTATGTTTGTACTCATACAGACCGCTCTGGATATGTTGAAGATTTAAAGAGGTATTTTGACCATCACACCTCCGGTGCAAGTCCAGCACCGTGAACAAGTTGGTTCACCATGAGATCATGGTGGCAGGTGCTGATGAAGATAGCTTTACCATTTGTAGGATTGTTTCTTATATTTTTCCTTTTTATTTGTTGCCTACAGTCAATGATTCAGAGAATGATAGAATCCACTCTAATCCAATTCAATTCAATTCAGTTTATTTATATAGCGCCAAATTCACAACACGTCATCTCAAGGCACTTTACAGTTCAACCAGATCATACAGTCAAATTGATACAAAGTT
>NW_015151525.1:170476-171705 GCF_000732505.1 Cyprinodon variegatus
ATGAATAAATCATTTATTCTTAGGGATTTCTTCATATCCCGGAATTTGGATTTCCTCTTCATCTCTGAGACCTGGCTGAAGGTTGGTGAGTCCAGTGTTTTCACCGAACTTCTACCTGATGAGTGCACCTTTTTTAACTCTCCTCGGACGTCTGGCCGAGGAGGAGGAATTGCGACTGTTTTTAAGAGTAACTTTGATTGTAAACAGATATCGCTCTTACCCTCCTTCACCAGCTTTGAACTCAGTTTGTTTGAGCTGAGGCATTCTCACAGGGTGCTGTGTGCTGTGGTCTACCGGCCTCCAAAATATAACAGTAACTTTTTAACAGACTTTTTCTGTGTTCTTGGCTGATATTATGCCCAAATATGACCGGGTCCTTATTGTTGGAGATTGTAATATTCATGTGTGTTGCCCTGAAAGCCCTTTAGCGCGGGAATTTTTAAATATCATTGACTCTTTTAATCTTGTTCAGTCTGTACTCGGGCCTACACATGAACGTGGTCACACACTTGATCTTGTTTTATCTTATGGTTTGCCTGTTCTTAACCAGGAGGTATGTGACACTTTTTTCTCAGATCATATGCCTGTACTTTTTGAAGCTCCTGTTTGCTGTCACACAGTTAAATCTCACGCTGCTGCTCACAGATGCAGAGTGATTAACCCTTCCACTGCTGCTCACTTCTCCGCAGTGTACAGTCAGAACTGCGTTATTCCTGAGTCTTTGTATGAGGATACAGAGGCTCTTAACTCATGGTTTCTCGACACCTGTCAAACTGCCATAGACATTGCAGCTCCATTAAAGATCAGGCAGCAGAAAGCTAAATGCCTTGGTTGAATGAAACAACCAGGACTGCCAGACAGAATTGTCGAAGAGCTGAGCGAAAGTGGAAAAAGGACAAATTGCAAATATCTTTTCAATTACTGAGAGAGTGTTGGCGTCATTACCAATCCACTGTGAAAGAGGCTAAAAGAAGATATTTTTCCGATATTGTTCTTTTAAACTGTGGTAAGCCTCGTGTGTTGTTTAAAGTTATCAACTCTGCTCTGAATGCACCTCAGACTGTAATTGAGGCCTCCCCTGCTGTGTGTGAGAACTTTCTTCACTACTTTATTGATAAAGTCACTTCTACCAGAGCCCTTATTTCACCCCCTGCTTCTGATCCTTCGGTGTTTGTCCCCTGCTCTGCTGTGTTTGACATGTTTTAGCCTGTGACTCTGACTCTCGTGCC
>NW_015151525.1:173402-177724 GCF_000732505.1 Cyprinodon variegatus
AAGGAGGATTTTAAATTCTATTCTGGATTTAACAGGAAGCCAATGAAGAGAATCCAGGATAGGAGAGATATGATCTCTCTTTTTCATTTTCATCAGAACTCTGGCTGCAGCATTTTGGATCAGCTGAAGGCTTTTAACTACAGTTTGTGGACTTTCTGATAGTACAGAATTACTTGAAGACTTCTAAAGAGGTCATATAAATATTTGAATCAGGTGTGGTTCAACAGAGTGACATCTAAAACATGCAGGGTAGTAGTACTTGAGGAACAGGTATGAGAACAAGTAAAATGGGTCAGGGCGCCCCCTGCTGTTGAATGATGAACTTGTTGCAGCAGCTGCTTTGCTATCAACATAAAGTCTGACTCTGATGTCCTGTGAGTAAAAGCACAAGAACCAAGAAGGTTTTGGTTTTCAGGAGATGTTTGAGACAAGAAAATCGTTCACCTTTATGCAAAGCAGCATTCCACCATCCAGAATGAATGACAAACGCTTCCAAAAGAAGAAAATTAAAAACAATGATAAAATGATAAAAGCATGAGGGATTCCTGCTGATATCATATCTGGTCCATATCAGTCAAAGCTGCAGTATGGTTTTGGAGATGAACATTCTGTATCGGGACATTCCTTACAGGGACCAAGAGGAGAACTGGTTGAATATTTGGCCTATAGGTGACTCAAATGTTGGCAGTGGATGTGAAAAATGTATTGGAGATGATGCTGTTCTAGTTAAGTTTATAACAGCTGCTGAAGGAAGGAATGTGATAAAACCCGTCTGGTTCCACTGGTTGGTTGAATGCCTTTTCAGTCAGATGTTCCTGCAGCTGAACAGACGAGATTGGACAAAAGAAAGTTATTAATGGTGACATTCTAAGAGAACTCAAAGTACAGTAGAGGAAAGGAAAGTTAGACTGCAAAATATATCCTCTAATGGTTCATTGAACAGTTTACAAAGAAACAGTCAGAAGCTGTTCTAAACAAATAGTTTTCAATCTTGATTCAAAAAAGTTCAGGGTTTCAGTACTTCCCAGTTTTCTGGGAGATTAGTGGCACAAAATAAGTAAAAGCTACTTCTCCATGTTTGGTTCTGGTTCTGGTTCTGCAGATTTGGCCTGAGCCAGAAGAGCTGAGAGGTCCGACTGTTGGTCCACTAAAAACAAATCTGTATGTGATCTGTAAGAATCTGTAAAAAATNAAATCTTGGCCTCAGCTTTGAAGTCCAACCTTCATCTGACTGAAGTGATAATAGATGACATCAGTGGAGCGAAAACCATTGGAGACTCTGGAATGAAGCATCTGTGTGAGATTCTGGGAAGTTCAATCTGCAAAGTGAAGAAACTGAGGTGAGTTTTCTCTGTTTATTCAAACGTCATCATTCACTGATAATTTAAATCAGATTTTAATATATTTTCTTTATAAACAGCTGCTCTCTAAATGTCAGAATATAATTTAAAAGACTTTTACCTTACAGATAAATTATTTTCCTTTCATAGATTCTAAATATTGAACTTTATTTTCCTGTTGTCTAAACTTTAAAATGTTTTCGACTGATGGAAAAAAATTGAAAAAGTATTGCAGATGTTTCTCTTTGATTTGGGAAAGATTCAGATGACAAGATGAGATAAGATGGCTTTATTTCTCATTTCTTATCCATATCTTTACATCTAGAATGGTGTTTGTTTCCTCTAGAGTAGAACCAGAATCACAGACATGTTGGAACAATTAAAATGAAATAAGATTAAGTAATTTATAAGAAGACGACAATTACAGACATAAAAAGTGGACATCTGGAAGCAAACGCAGTAGAAGGTAGCATCCGAGCCCCTCTCCCACATTAATAAAAATCCAGTTAAAACATGTTAATCTGCTCACTGTTTCAACAAAATAACCTATGAGCTGGAGGAGCACATGGAGCTGTAAAATATCGATATAGATGCTCAAATCTCAGGATACATTTACCCCCAGCGCTAAAGCTAGCTCACGTCTGAATCAAGCTAGCAAGAACGTGGCTAGTTCTGGAGCTGAGAGCAATGGAACCAACATCTACTATGAAGGAATACTTAAGGATATGAGAGATTTGAAGATGGTCTTAAAGGGGGCAACAACAGAAGCTACAACAAAACATTGACCAATTGGGTCATGAGATAAATGCTAATCTGGACCGTACTGCCACTGAGGTACAGGACCTGGCAGAGCGGGTTGACAAGGCAGAGGCCCGCCTCCATCAAGTGGAGAACTGGGCAAAGGAGGCAACCGAGGAGGTGTGCTTCTGCATTGCACACAGTAAAACACAACTTAAAGTGCTTGACTTAGAGTCACCTTCCAGAATAAACAACATACGTGTCTTTGTGGTGCCAGAAGATCAGGAGAGGAACTCCACTACACAGTATATTGAGACGCTTCTGAGAAACCAGCTACAACTACCAGAGGACCTGGACTTGAAAACACAGCGCATGCATTGCCCACCAGACTCACTACCAGGGCTGTTATTATCAACTTTCTGGAATTATTAAACAAAAAAGAGAAGTTTGGGCAAGATCCAGGCAGGCTCTTCAAATATACTGTAATGACGCCAACATCGGCGAGGATGTTCCACCAGCAGGGTTTAATAGAGTCAGAATGAGCTGCTATTCCTGAGGCTGCAGCTCTAACAATCAAAACTGGAACACAGAAACAATCGTTTCATTGCTAACGCTGCTTTGAACTCTCTCTACCTCCAGGCCTGGAGCTGCTGCTGCCATGAAAGGATGCACTTTTTTTTTCTAAAGGCGCTTCTACTGTCCTTTTTGGGCTTTCTCAGTTTGAAAGGTTTAACCCTTGACCTGCCAGCTGGGTCAAAAGTGAGAAGAGGGAGCTTCTTTTAATCTAAGAAGTCAGTTTGGTATTGTTTTGTTTTATTACTGTTCNGTGACTGAGGTGCAGAACTCAGGACAGATTGTATCATAATTTCTCATTATTTTCAGCATTTTCTATAATCATAGATGGACTTTGTGCTGCCCTGCCACAGACAAAGGTTAATAAACCAGTTTATATTCAAAATGAAAGTCAGCTCAATATTTAAATGTTTCTTCACCATCACACTCTTCTCTCAGATGGTTTTGCAGCAACATATGGAGCATTTATTGGCTAAACAATCAGAGATGCTGTAGGTCCACAGCAGAATGGACTTCCTGCTCTCAACAGTTTCTGCTTGATGGCAGATATCAAGGATTTTCAAACTAAATGGCTCAAGTCCAGAGTGTAATTTCAGCAAACCGAGTCTAAAGTTATTAAAAAGGAACTAAAGTCTGACCTGAATCAGAGCAGTTTATTCTTCTCTCTAGATTCACCAGTAGTTTCATTCATGCAGCTCATTTGGTTTAATCCCATCAGTTATTACAGCTAGGGCTGAAATAATGAAGATAAATCAATTATTTAAATAATCTTTTACTCATATAGTGATCAATTAATCATTAACTAGAGTATAGAGACTCTAAAACTTGTTTTAAGCAGACAGAGAGACTCACTTAGAGCAGGAATTATACCCAGATTCTAAATAACAACAAAACAATATTTCTGCCAATCTGCTCTATCCAGAACTCCACAAGTGGAAAAGTTTGAGTTTTACCTGGTTTAAATAAAAAAAAAAGTATTCTGTAAGAAATCATTGGCTATATGATTATTAATTGATTAATGGAAAAAAATAATCGACAGATTAATTGATTTTCAAATAACCATTAGTAGCAGCTCTAATTACACTAATCAATTTTTACTGTTTGCTCATCATGTTTTAGTCTGTGTTTATCATCCAGATTGTCTGATTTCATTAGAACTGACTTTATTTCTCCTCTAATCACAGACTTGGTGGCTTTTCTCTCAGTGAGGCTGACTGTGAAATCGTGGCCTCAGCTCTGAAGTCCAACCTTCATCTGACTGAAGTGATAATAGATGAGATCAGTGGAGGGAGAACCTTTGGAGACTCTGGAATGAAGCATCTGTGTGAGATACTGGAGAGTTCAATCTGCAAAGTGAAGAAACTGAAGTGAGTTTTCTCTGTTTATTCAAACGTCATCTTTCACTGATAATTTAAATCAGATTTTAATATATTTTCTTTATAAACAGCTACTCTTTAAATGTCAGAATATAATTTAAAAGACTTTTACCTTACAGATAAATTATTTTCCTGTCATAGATTCTAAATATTGAACTTTATTTTCCTGTTGTCTAAACTTTAAAATGTTTTCGACTGATGGAAAAAAATTAAAAAAGTATTGCAGATGTTTCTTTTTGATTTGGGAAAGATTCAGATGACAAGATGAGATAAGATGGCTTTATTTCTCATTTCT
>NW_015151525.1:179633-181556 GCF_000732505.1 Cyprinodon variegatus
GTTAAAATACAATGAATTGTAAGAAGCATTGAATTAAAACAGCAAATGATAACAATCAACAATTTTCAGGAAAAATAACGAAAAACTAAAAATATAAATTATATGATGCTCAAGGAAAATTAAGATTCAACAAAAGCTACTCAAATCTTAGCTTGACAACTTCATTACCGCCAGGTGAGGCATTCGATTACCAAAATTAGAGAATCCTCAACTGGTACCTTAACACATGACATGGATTTAAAAAAAAAAAAAACATAAGACATTTGAAAACTAAGGGACTGAGGGAGTCTGGCCCTTTCCAATATGAGGTATTACTATTAGTTTCTCATTTCAGATGAGATTTATGGTCTGATGGTGCTCCTTGAAATAGAAACAGGAAGGAAACATTGAATTTAGGCAGGGTGGGATTCTACCCCAAACACGTCTGGAAGGTAAAATAGTTAGAGACAAAAATGGGATTGGAATAGTTGAAGACTAGTTTTTAGTCTGGAAAGAAGTGGTTGACGGGTACAAATTGGCAGATGTCACTGGACTCCTGATGTGGCACTGCTGTAACTCAAACTTTAGACCAGGAGAATTAGATCCTTATATTTTGGACTGGAAGACTTGTGGCTTTGTGCCAGTTTGTAGAAAGTAACTCCTTTAAAACATTTGAGCAAATTAAAAGAGATTATAATCATGAGAATCATGAGAGAGGTAATACTAATGTAAAAAATTTGCATAATGGAAATAACCTCATGAATATTAAGCCTAAATGGGAAAGGAAATATGAAGTAAGAATAATCGAGGGTTATTGGCTTTCAGTGTTTATGAGACAACACAGATCTACTAGTTCTAAAAGATGGAAGAAATTTGGATGGAATTGTTTAATTAGATATTTTATTACACCCCAGATTATTAGTAGACATAGAGGAGACCAACAGCAATGTAGGAGAGAATGTGGCCATCAATAATTCAACCACTCTCATGTATTTTGGTCCTGCCAAAAGTCGGCACCTTACTGGGATGGAATCTGTCAGACCACCAAGAAAATGTTGCGATATATTATCCCCAAAGACGTTTCTCTGCTGGGGCTGATGTCTGGAGAAATGCTTCAGAAAGAAGATGAGTGTCTTTAAAAAGTTCTTTCAGCTGAAAGCAAAATAGCTATTACACGATCTTGGCTAAAGAAACTCCCTCCCCAGCTAGACCATTGGTGTGAAGTCATGGAGGAGATTCACTCTATGGAAAAACTGACATATCTTTAATATATAAAAGGACGTTTCCACAACAAAAGCTGGTCTAAATGGCTGAGATACAAGAGGAAGGAAGCATAACGAGGTTTAACATCTTTCATGTTTTCTTTTTTTCTTTTTTTCCCATTTAACTATGAATCAGTGCCCTAAGTCCTGTGTGTGTCGTATGTTTCATTGTAATGAAACATGTTAAATAAAGAGTATAAAAAAAAGTAAAAGCAATCAAACTCTGATGGCAGCAGCAGGTTCCTCCTCCTCAGCTTTGTCTTGAAGCTGCTGTTCTGTTGGACCGGGTCAGAGAGAACCTGTCCTCTTTGATCTGACAGCTGTCAGAGAGGGTTGGAGCCATGTCTCTGTGAGCCAATGATGCTTCATCAGGGGTCTCATCAGGAACCTTAGAGCTGATTCAGAGTTCCTCCATCTTGGTTCTGATTATCTGATATAACCCAATATTTATTTAGTGGTAAAGAGGACCTGTTTCCGCCTGCAGCAAACATCTGATCCTGCTCTCCAGCCTCTCCTCTGTGATTGGTATTGAGCTTTTTTAAGTCATTAGCTCTGATACTGGATCCCATTTAGTCCACATATGGACGTGGCTCTGATAGGGTCTTATTTTAGGTAAACGGATCAGAACCGTTCAGACATGAAAAAGATCAGATTTGTGTAACATTAGCCTGCTGTGTGAGTC
>NW_015151525.1:185153-186065 GCF_000732505.1 Cyprinodon variegatus
CTGTTAAAAACAGAGCAGCATTCAGCCCCAGAGAGTTTACACGTTTAAGAATGCAGCTGGCCACGTCTCTCCACACGGGGTCTTCTGTCAGGAACTTCTGAAGGAACTGTAAATGAAAAGTGGCTGTTCTGGCGGCCAGGTGGACAAGGCCCTGGCCCCCCTCCTCTCTTGGTAAAAACAAGACAGACTGTGGCACCCAATGTCGACCGCTCCAGAAAAAATTAACCATCTCTGATTGTATTTTAACAAGTAGATCAGAGGGTGGGTCTAAAACAGAGAGTTTGTGCCACAGCTGTGATGCCATAAGATTGTTTAAAACTAGTACTCTGCCCTTATAGGACATCTGGGAGTACAACCACTTCCATTTTGCCAACCTGTTTTTTATTTTTCCTTCCACTTCCTCCCAGTTTTTCTTCACAACTGCTTCACTGCCTAAAAACACACCGAGGTACTTAAAACCGTCCCTCTTCCACACCAGACCTCGAGGGAGAACTGGGAGCCTGAGGGACCACTCTCCGACGGCCAGGACTTCGCTCTTTGCCCTGTTCACCCTCGCGGCGGACAGGATGGATAACTTTATAGTTACCTCGGTTAAAATGCTGACGTCCTGTTGATCCTTAATAAAAACAACAACATCGTCAGCGTAGGCAGATAAAACCATATGATTAGTAAAACCAGGTAAAACCAGACCGTAACCACTCGAACGTATTTTCTGAAGGAGGGGTTCCAGGGAGAGCGCGTAGAGCATCCCCGAGAGCGCGCAGCCCTGTCGGACGCCTCTACACACCCTAAAAGGAGCACACAAGCTGCCATTGATCTTCAGCACACTCTCTATGCCACTGTACAGTACCTGGATCCTGGCGATGAGACCCTCGCTGAACCCAAACCCCCTCATGGTTTTCCAGAGGAAGC
>NW_015151525.1:187714-189298 GCF_000732505.1 Cyprinodon variegatus
TATCAGGCAGATCTGCAGGAGTTTACGGGGGTTTACGGGGACGAAAATCTCACTTTTCATGCAGTGTCTATGCCACTGTACAACCTGGATCTTGGCGATGAGACCCTCGCTGAAACCAAACCCCCTCATGGTTTTCCAGAGGAAGCCGTGCTCAACGCGGTCAAACGCCTTTTCTTGATCTAATGAAATCAAGCCGGCTTGAATGAACCAGAGACCTCCAAAACATCCCGAATTAGGTAGACGTTGTCTACCATGGACCTGCCGGCGACGCAATAGGTCTGATCTCGGTGGAGACCAGCTGCCGCACAGCGTGTTGGGCCGCTGGATGCGGCTCTGGATGATTGCAGTCTAAAAGCTCATTTTCGGTACAGTTAAAATCCCCGCCTAAAAAACATAATCATCAGACTCACAATCACCCAACCTTTCCCCAATTTTTTCAAAAAAACGCTTTTTCTCTGCATTGGTAATAGGTGCATAAATATTAATAAAAACTAAGCTAAAAAGATCACACTTTGCTTTGACTAAATGACACCTCCCCTGAATGACATGCTCAACTTCTGTAGAAGTTGGGGTGAACGTTCTGGAGAAAAGAATCCCCACCCCAGCACTCTGGGAGGTGCTGTGGCTCAAGATGACCTCCCCCCTCCACTCTGTACCCCAATCTTCTTCAGTTAAAATATCACTATGGGTTTCTTGTAAAAACACGACATCAATTCTTTTTTGTTTTAAGGTTTGATAAATTAAAGCACGTTTTTCAGCCTCCCTCGCCCCGTTAAGATTCAAAGATGCTATTTTAAAAGAATCCATAATGGGTAAGAAGCTAAAACCAACACACCAAAAAACTATAAAAAGTAATAAAATGCTGTTGTGCATCATTCTGTTTAAAGCTGTTTTCTGACTTTGGACATTATTTTACTTAATCTAAAGATTTGTCTATCACTTAAACCTGATGGCCCCTTGTTGCTGATGTGATATCTTGCAGATGAATAAAAATAATCTTAAATCAGGAAAATATCCCTCTATTTTTAATCCCTTAAAACCTTTGTTATTCACTAAAAAAATCCTAAAAGATTCTGTATAAAGGGTATAAAGGCTCTTTATCACTGGACTGTAAAACACACGAAAAAAGGCCGAAAAGTGGATAGCAGTAGCAGCGCCGGCAGTAGTAAGATGGAGTACACTTTTAAATGTGAGTATTATTTTTGTTTTTTTTTACTGAACATCTATTAAAATACATGATGGTAACGGAGCCACCGGGATGTGTAGGACCAGCTAAAGCTAAAGCTTAGAGCTAACCTGTTGATACGAAACGCTCAACAACAATTAAAAGCCTCCACACAAATGTCACAATTATTAACCTACATCTTGTAACTTTGCTGATAGCCCTCACTAATCAGATTTATTTATTCTCATACAGTTTATTACACAGGATTAAAACTTTCAAAGCTTAATGCAGCTGAAGAAATAACATTAGTCCAGCTGTACTGGGTTGTCAATTCTGCAATACTGTTTGAATACTCAATAATGTATAGTTAATTTACAGTACAGTAAAATAAGGTTTAAAGTATAATTCACTTGAAGAAC
>NW_015151525.1:191148-192417 GCF_000732505.1 Cyprinodon variegatus
CAATGCTTCATTGTTTTTGCATCTACAGTTTTTTTATGTCATGATTTTACAGGAATTCACTGTTAATTCTACGGATATTATTTACAGTGCAGTGACATCAACTTATTTTTAGAGATGCAATTATATACAATAAACTAATAAAAATATTTTTAACTATTTACATTCAATTTTAACCACTACAGCTATTTACAGAATATATAAAAGAAATACTATAAAAGAACATATATATACAATATCGACTGAGCAGGAGTCCCTGGTGGTGCTGCTGGACTGGATGGGATGCCACACAGATGACCTTGGAGTCTTTTGACTGTGAGTGGGACATCATCTGTGGGGTGGGGGGGGATGCCTCTCTCCACTGTTCACCACATTGTCCATTAGGGTTTGAAGGGCTGACCCAATCGACGGCTGCCATGTTACTAAAAATGTTTAAGAAGACGCAGAAAATGACTTTACTACACCTGTTTTCATAACCCTGAAATGAGAACAGCTAAAAAGTGATTCTACTTGCCATCTAAATGTAATCGTGGTCGGGTAGACCCTTCTCCAGGGCAGACACCTCGGCAGACAGCTGGTCCCGCCAGTGAGCACCACTGACTGCCTCCAACATGTTCTCCCCCTCCTCATCCTCTGGTATGTCGTCCTGCTCTTCATCCTCTGTCACCGGCTCCCAGGCAGATGTTGTGCAGGACAGCACATGCCGTTATGACCTGTAGAAAAAAGAAGACAAAAAACATTTTATAGTATATTTGAAGAAATTAATTTAAAGCTTTTTATCATTTATCTATAAGCAATAATTCTCTGATTTAGTAACATACCTGAGGCACAAAGGTGTGGTGCACCTCCAGCGCTTGGAGGAAGATGGCCCTGAACCTCGTCTTCATCATCCCAAAGGCACGCTCTATGATGGAGCGTGCCCTGGAATGATGGCTGTTAAAGCGCTGGGCTCCCACACCTTGTACCGGCAGCTTGAAGGGAGTGATGAGGGGGAGTGGGTGTTGGCAGAGGCGTGCACAGACATTTTGGGGGGCAGGTGCTCAGGAGGGGGGGGAGGGCACTTTTTAGCGCACGTGGAACACTTAATTATTTAAAAAAAATACACGCATGTTGAAAGAAATTTGACTTTTATTTGTAACATTCTCTAAACGTGAGTTTTCAATGGAAAAAAGTCACACCACCAACAGAACAGACTAAAGCATACTTCTTTCATCTGGCTCATCTCCCTGTTTTCCCTCATCCATCTGTTCTCCCTCATCCTGGTCTTTTTCT